>NC_136500.1:65505151-65537651 GCF_053919585.1 Euprymna scolopes
AGATCGGAAATATTCATTTCAGACGCACCTTTGTCTTATCAAAGAACTATCTGTTAATTTTATGACATTATTTTTCCATAATCACTTGAATTACAGTTAAACATACAAAAGTCAAGTATCATGGTTCAATTATGTTCTACAAAGAAACATTCATTTTGAATGCGCCTTTATATTATAAAAGAACGTACATCTAATTTTATACGCTGAGCTTTTCTGCTTGTGCAGTGATAAAATGTATGCCTTAACTGTGGTACGGATAAAAATACCACACACACACACACACACACACACACACACACACACACACACACACATATATATTAACTATTTGCTCTTATACACACACACACACACACACATATATATATATATATGTTTTTACATAGGAGTCACCACTTATCAAGGCCGAGGCCACTCGAGGATGAGGGTTATAGAGTGTACACTAGTCAATCTCGACTATTTGGCATCACTTTGAGGGGGGGCGGTGATAGGGACAATGGAAGGGGATTGGAGAGAGGATAGAGATTTTGTAGATATGCAGCTCCAATGTTCTTGGTTCCATCTAACGCTTCTTCATGTTTTGCCTCTGCAGCAGTTTGTCTGGCCCGTGCATGTGGCTCATGTGTACTAATCTCTGCATTTCCTTAATATTTCAGCTGTTTTCATTATTGTTATTCGTTATATTTTTCCAGTCATTCCTCTGATTCCAATTTCTCCCACTCTTTTTTCAAAGTTTTTCAGAATTGTTCCTAGTGCTCCTACTATTATAGGTATTATTTTGATTTTCTTCATCATCAGAATCCCTTTTAACTCTCTGTCAAGTTCTGTATATTTGCTCCATTTCTCCTTTTCTTTGATATTCATCCTGTGGTCAGCTGGAACAGCAAATCTACAATTCGACAGGACTTTTCTTTCTTGTTAATTATTACGACATCTGGTCTTCTTACTTGGATGGGTTTATCCGTTTGTATGTCCATGTCCCATAGGATTTTGTGATTCTTGTTGTTAAGTACTATTGTCGTCTTATGTTTGTATCACTTGTCTGTGCATTCGAGATGCGGTTGTTTGCATAATTCCTAGTGTACTAGCCTTCCCACTTGATCATATCTGTTTTGTATACCTTTTGGGCCAATTTGCTGCATTCACTTACTATATGGTTTATCATCTCGTTTCTTTGTCCACAGAGTCTGCATTTGTTGTTTTCTTGTGTTTTGTCGATCTTTGCTTTAATGTGATTGGTTCTTATCGAGTTGTATTGTGCTGTAGTTATTAATGATTCAGTTTCTCAGTTTATGTGTCCTTTTCGCATCCATGTCCAAGTGTTTTCATTATTCTCATCTTTTGTCATCCTTATGAATCTTCCGTGTAGTTGTTTCTTTTCCTATTTTTCTTTTCTTGTCTTATCCTTTGTCTCCCTGTTTTCTGTTTTATTGATTTATTTTTCAGTGTCTCTTGCTGCCATGATTATTCTTTCAGTGTTTTGCATTATGTATTTTTCTAGTTCTTTTTTGGTGTCATTCACAGTCTTCTATGCAAACCAGCCCCCTCCCACCATCTTTCCTTTTTACATAAAGTCGGTCAACATCGTCCTTTGGGTGTAGTGTGTTGTGTAGGGTTATGAGTTTCCTGGTCTTCTGATAGAGCTGTCTCAGTCCTTCTCTAGTGCACCCTATAAACGGTCCAGAGTATCTTACTACTGATACTGCCCATGTATTCATACCTTTTATTAGATTTCTACTATATAATTTAATTTTGAGAAGTTTTCTTGTTCTCCTGATGTATTTGTCTCCAATTCTCTTTTTCTTTGATGGTGTCTGCTTCCAGTACTCTTAGGTATTTATAGGCGTCTTGTTCCCCTATTGCCCTCATTTCCGTTTGGTTGGGTAGTTCCATACTTTCTGTCATCTCTAGTTTTCACTTTCTTATAACTAGTAGTGCGCACTTTTCCATACCAAATTCCATTTGGATATCCCGGCTGAAGATCCTGGTGGTGTTTTGGTGTTTATTAATGTCTCTAGTTCGTTTTCAGTTCTTGCAAAAAGTTTAAGGCTGTCCATGTACATCAGGTGGTTCATTTTTTCCTCCATGTTAGAGAACTTGTATCCGGCTTGGCACTTTCTCAGTATATTGTTCAGGGGCATCATGGCTATGATGATCAGTAATGGCAATAGTGAATCTCCTTGTAAGGTGCCTCTTTGTATGTCTATTTCTGTTATGTGTTGTTCATCAGCTGTCAGTTCCAGTCTCCATGTTCTCATTGGATTTTCAATCACGTTGATGATCCTGCTTCGTATTTTATATATTTTTAAATATTCTATTTTCCATGCTTGGTGGATCCTGTTGTACGCCTTTTTGTAGTCGATCCATGCCATGGCTAAATTCTTCTTCTTCTTCTTCTTATTGTTACAGAGAGAGAGAGAGAGAGAGAGAGAGAGAGAGAGAGAGAGAGAGAGAGAGAGACAGACAGACAGACAGACAGACAGACAGAGAGGTGAGTGAACGTGGAGTGTAGACACGTTTACAAGAACCGAATGAGTGACGTGGTTGGCTAGATTTGGGAGATTTGATTTGGGCTTTGAAGAAGACGGACGGTTTTTCCGTTGTCTCCCCCTCTTAACTCGGGAGGGGGGAGGCGAACGCTGACACAAGCCGATTTCACTTCCACTTCACAAGCCGATTTCACTTCCACTTCTGCAGGACCTCTGGGGAAAGTGAAATAAAAACTATAAAACCCATTCATCGTCTTGGAGGGATAAATCTTCGTCAAACAGGTATCAAGTCTCCCTCCAGGATGAGAAATTTCGAGATGGTCCAACATCGAAGAAGCAGAAGTAGGTTCTGAAAATACATGTCACACACACGATTCCCTTTATGATAATCAAACACACAACCATTTATATTAGAGACAATCATACGCACACGGAATCCTTTTTTATGTTATACACAAAACGTAAATGGTGCCCCTCAATGATAACCCCAGAGAGAACTTTCAATGAAGAACCCTATGTAACAAACGTGTAATTTGGTGCCGTAATTGACCAGACCACCTAGCAAGGGTGGGTTTAAAAGGAAAAAAAGAAGAAAAAAAAAGGACTTCGGTTGCCACGGGGAAAAAAAGAAAAAAAAAGAGGACAAGAAAAACAATAAAATGTATGGAAAAAAAGAAAAAGAAAGAACAGTAGAAAAAAATACAAATCAACACACACACAACGTAGGGTCCATTAAAACACTAGGCGAATTAGAAAAATAATTAAGAAAAAAAAAAGAAAAAAAAGAAAAGCAATACACACGTACAACCTTTTCACGAAGAAAGAAAAGGAAGACATACAGACACACAGATGTAAAACTTTATATATAGAAAATAGTTTTAAAAAATGTTTATCGTATTAGGAATTAGCTCGTTATGAACGAAGAAAAATATCACTTAATGTAAAAATTGGAAGAGAAAAACAAAGAATTGCCTTATTCTGTTTAAAGCAAAGGACCGATGAGACAGTAAGAAAATGTAATGGGAACACGCACAAATGAAATTGTTTGGAAATGTGTCAATCATAACAGCCAGTGAGTAAACCAGAAAAAAAAAGAAATAGAACATATGACTTTAGTAAGTGTGCGTCAGGAATGAGCCTTTCAGCTTACGAAAGATAAACACGTCAATCACAAAAATGTGTTATGAATATTTCGTTGCATTTTTAAACTGTGAACTAAGTGTAACTTTTAATGAAAAACAATATGTACTTTTGATGAAAAACAATGGATAGGTTCTGAAATGTGATTTTTTTTCCTTTTTTACTAATTGTATGATTTTTTTTTCTTAGGAATTTTTTTTCTGACATGGACAATTTTAGTTCCATCGAGTGTTAGAATTGTCTGAGACTTTATAAGTGAGTCGTTTTATTTTATTTTAGAAACGACTATGTATTTTAATTGTAAATGTCTAGGTATTTTTTGTAAACGACTGTGATTTTTCTTTAATTTTGAATTCTGTGGAATGGTAAAAGATGATGCACTATGCAGCCGACCTAGTTGATGACGTGGTCAAATGGGTTTCCACGAATCTGTGTTTTGTTAATTGGAATTTTGTTATTAGTAAGATGGGACTTTGTGATTGCTTATAGGATATTTTTGTATTTTTTAATTTATTATTTTTATGTAATTGATGTGTTGTCAAACGGTATTGGCAGAATTTTCTTGTTCTTTGACATGTATTTTTTTTCGCAGAATGGGGAGGTGGAATCTTTGCTTGTGGGGTCTATTGAAAGAATGATTAATAAAAGAAAGAACGTGTGTTTTTTTTTTACACAGTGATCACCACTTATCAAGGCCCGGAAGCCACTCAGGGATAAGGGTTATTGCAAGTACATTACGTTAGTGAGGAGATTTGCTGAAATATTTACTTAAGGGGGCGGTTCATTAAGAATTTGTTAACATTGGACTTGAAGACAACCAAGTTGTAGTCCGGAGGGAAGCAGGCAGACGGAACAGAGTTCCACAGGCGTGCAATTCTAAGAAAGAAGCTTTGTTCATGGAATCCGCGTTTTGATTTAGGCACAGATATAGAGTGGGGGAAACTTTTCACAGTGGATTCAGCTAGACGGGTGTTTTTCGTGAAAGATTGGCGAGGGGGGACCAGAGATTGGAGTTCAGACGAGCATCTGCCATGGAAATAACGATAAAACAAGGACAGGCTCGCAACGTCTCTTCTGTGGGAGAGAGGTTGCAGGGTAGAGAAAAGGGCATCCCACACTAAGCCACGAAGTCTATTTTGTACTCTGTCAAGGCAGGATAGGCTGTTTTTAGCAGCTCCTGCCCAGATATGGCAACAGTACTCCATCCTTGGACGTACTTGGCTTTTATATAGATAGAGAATTGCATCCGTAGTGAGATATCTTCTGGAGCGGTAGAAGGATCCCACCACCTTTCCAGCGACCTTGACAACAGACTTGATGTACGTGTTCCATTTCAGATCAGGAGTAAAGGTCAAACCCAGAAGCTTGTCAAAACACGGGGCCTCACCCAGACGAGAGCCATCCATCACAATTGATACCAGATGGGGATCAGAACGTTGATGATGTAAGGATAGGAGTTTGGTTTTGGATGCATTAAAGGTAACCAGCCACATCTCCCCCCACTGAACCACGCGCTCGAGATCAGAGGAGAGAGAATCAGAGATAACTTTGTCATTTACAGTCTTTGATGTGTTGCCGTAGATGGTCGTGTCATCAGCATAGATGTCAACGAATGATTTAAGTATGTGTTTAGGGAGGTCATTGATGTAGATCAGGAAGAGAGTTGGGCCCAGGATTGACCCCTGAGGGACTCCAGCATTTATATTGCAGGCCTCCGATTTTTGTCCATCTACCACTACTCTTATGAGCCTATCGGAGAGAAATGATTTAATGATTGAGAAAACATTTCCAGTTATACCGTAGCTGGAAATCTTGTGAAGTAGACCCTTATGCCATACCTTGTCGAAGGCCTTTGATATATCGAGAGCAATTGCCCTAGAAAGGAAGCCTTTGTCAAGAGATTCACTAATCCTGTGGGATATAACCGTCAGCACATCTGCGGTAGATCTTGCAGAGCGGAAACCATATTGTGTGTCACTAAGAAGGTTATTCCTGCTGAGGTGGTTGACTATTTCTCTATTTAATATGGATTCCAGCAACTTACTTATAACACACAGGAGACTTATAGGTCTGTATTGAGAGGGAGACGACTGAATTCTTAAATACAGGGCAAACTGATGAGGTCTTCCAGGGAGTTGGAAAGCACTTCTCCTTAAGGCAACGCTTAAATAGTTTCGTAAGTATGGAAGCAAGTTCTAATTGAAGCTTTTTTAACACTATAATTGAGATGCCATCAGGGCCAGTTGCTTTACTGGAATCTAGGTTCTTTATTAGCTTGGCGACCTCATGCACGGATATTTGTATGTTACCTAGCTTGTTCTGTGTTATAGGAGGAAATATGGGGAGTTGATGGCCTTCGTCGCATAGGGTAGAATTAGCTGCAAAGTTCTTTGCAAATAGTTTGGCCTTGTCTGACGCTGACGAGATGACCTCTGGTCCATTGATAATGGTTGGGATAGAACGCATACTTCAGTTCAGGATCCTATTTGTTATTTGCCAAAACTGGTGGGATCCAAGCCGCTGATCAGCTACCTTGGATTTAACAGACTGGGCATATAGCTCTTGTGCATTTTTTATTACTCTTTTACAGTGGTTGTTTGCAGACCTGAAAGCAGCTTTAGTCTCAGTGCATCTATTACGTTGGTAGCTATGGAAAAAGTGATTTCTGTGCGCGATAGCAGCAGCACATTCTGGGAAGAACCATGGCTGGCTGTTAGGTTTTTGTTGGAATTTTTTAGATGGTATGAATTGGTCTATGCCTGCAATTAACCATTCGGTCAGATCTGATACTATAGAGGACACATCCTTTTTAAACATGGAGTGCAGAGGTAAATCAGATATGAATGTACGGAAGCTATCCCAGTCAGCCTTAGAGTATCGGTATACAGTACGGTGGAGGGGTACGTCTGGGGGCTTCTTACATTTCGTTTTTATCTTAACATACGACGGAGTGGTCGGAGGATCCTAGAGGAGAATGAACGGAACATGAACATAGCTCAGGGGAAGTTGAGAGAAAAAGGTCTAAGAGGCTTGCATATTGACCGGGTGTATCGGGCACACGGGTGGGTTCGCGAACAATCTGAGTGAGATCATAAGCAATGGCAAAATCATGACAAAACCTCCCCTCATCATCTGTCTTATTTGAATGGGTCAGCCATTCCACGTTATGGACGTTGAAGTCACCACATATGTGGATGTTAGCCGAGGGATGTAAAGACAGTATGTGGTCTATTTTCTCAGATATGCTCTTAAAGATAGTAACTCCGCTGTTGTGGGGCCTATAGAGGGCAAATATAAATGCAGTGGTGTTAGCAAGTGCAACCCTGAAGCACATATAGGGTAAATTAGGATCTTCTCTAGAGATATCCCTGCCACACGGGAAGCCATCCTTAATGTAGGCATATATTCCATGCCCATGGCGATCTCGGGGGTCAGATTTAGCTGTTAAATTTGAGTATCCGTTAATTATGAACTCATCTAGGGAAGTGGTCGGCCCTATTCCAGTTTCACTTAGAAAGAATATGTCCGGTTTCGTCTCCTGTAATTGGGTTTCAACCTCTGGAAGGTTGGAACGTAGACCCCTGATGTTGGAGAAGGAGACCTGGTAGTAGGGGTCTACGTTGGAAGATGGGGTTCTAGGTTTAATCTGGTTTTTATTCTGGAGATATTTCATGTTGAGGTTTTGGGATTCGTGGAATAGGTCGGCATACTTGGTTAGAGCAGTACCGAGAGGGAAAGTAAGAGAGAAAAAGACAGGAAAACTTTTTTTTTTATTTGTGGCACACGAAAAGGTAAAGCCGTAACAATTACCCACTAGTATGGCATCGAGAGGCCCCACCAGAGACTACTGCATATTCCAGATCCACTCACCAAATGGCAATACAGCAGCCCCAGTACTTTGCGCCTGCTGATAGGACAGCCTCCTTAGTGGTTAATCCAAAGTTCGGGTCCCTGACTATCAGGCGGATAACGTTAGCCCAGACAAACGTTTACCTCCAGCACCCTTACTAGTGACATGGCCACAAGGACAGATAGAGACAGAAAAATTTCCGACATCTCACACTACTGGTCACCAAGTACTACCGACCTTTAAGCAGCTTTTTCTTCACCCTTTGTCAGAAAAATCACTCATTGAATGAGGACTGGATGACAAAATAGGAGAAGCGAGAGTTACTGGAGCTGCCGATAACACATCCACTGTATTATCTACTCTCCATGTTGTTAATTAATTAATTAATAATCATAACAGTAATAATAAAATTGGGAAAAAGAGAAAGAAATAGGATTTAAACAGTGTAATAAATAAATAAAAAAAAAGTTTCGGAAGAATCAAAGGTTCAGTCGGTATTAATTTTAATTTGCAAAATGTAGAATAAATGTTCTATTCGACATGAGTGACGTTTTGACCACATAAGTAAGGTAGAAAAAAAGGATAAATATAGGGTTAAATAAACTATATGAAGAAATGAAAGAAAAAGTGGGGCGTGAATGGAATTTAATTTCTGTGGCAAGCATGTTAGAATTTTGGTGAGGTGTTGAATTACATGGGTAGTTGTTAATTTCATTATTCTCGAGAAATGATTCGAATTTTATTTTTTTATCGTGATTTCTATTGATTTCGAGTAGAATCAACATGGAGCAACTTTGAGTACTTCATGTGTGGGAATCCGATGTTTTCCGTGAAGCTATGTGTCTTCAAGGCAGGTTGCGCTTACCGACTTTGGAAAAAAAAAGTTTTTTCTGACATAGCAGTAAACGGAATGTATTCTGTCCAGCGTGAGCGGATCTAGTTGTAATCAACTTCAGGGAGCAAATGAAATGCCCTCTGACATGGCGTAAGGGGCAGAGGGGGTGCAATGGCTGACGTGGCCATTATGTGACGAATCGCTTAAGAGAAGATGAATGAAATATGTATACAAGTACTGAGGAAAATAGAAGGCTACCCACCATAAGGAATGTTAAGAGGTTTTGTTTCCCACAAAATACTAGTAATAAGAGTAGGCTTATGATAAATAGGATAAGGCTTGGGATGGGAAAATATTTTGTTGTGTACTACCTATGGGAAGAAAAGCTGATCTGTAAAGCCAAGGACGATGATAGTCTGTTTTGAAGAGGCAGATGGACCTCGATTTTATTATTCGGTTGATTGCCGAGAACTTATCGATCACGCGTAGTGTCGATGGGAGTAAAGGATGCTCCTGAAATTCTGATTTAAATTATGAGGAGACCATGGGGTCACAGGGAGTTGTTGACCTTCGAGGGCGCAAGGATTAGCGCCACATGGTATTATTTGTTGATATTATTTTACTTAGTTTATTGAATAAAGGTATGACAGCTTTCTTTGCCAGTGGGGTGAGCATATATATCCCATTCTTAGTAAATGTGGGAAGTAGAAAATGTATGCCTTCGCCATACATTTTGATAAAAAAGGGGGGAAGGAATGTTACAGAGAGAGAGAGAGAGAGAGAGAGAGAGAGAGAGAGAGAGAGAGAGAGAGAGAGAGAGAGAGAGACAGACAGACAGACAGACAGACAGAGAGAGAGAGAGAGAGAGGTGAGTGAACGTGGAGTGTAGACACGTTTACAAGAACCGAAGGTCAGCTGACCAGATTACGTATGAGTGACGTGGTTGGCTAGATCTGGGAGATTTGATTTGGGCTTCGAAGAAGACGGACGGTTTTTCCGTTGTCTCCCCCTCTTAACTCGGGAGGGGGGGGGTGACGAACGCTGACGTGTGTAGAAGAACAACCCACACAAGCCGATTTCACTTCCACTTCTGCAGGACCTCTGGGGAAAGTGAAATAAAAACTATAAAACCCATTCATCGTCTTGGAGGGATAAATCTTCGTCAAACAGGTATCAAGTCTCCCTCCAGGATGAGAAATTTCGAGATGGTCCAACATCGAAGAAGCAGAGGTAGGTTCTGAAAATACATGTCACACACACGATTCCCTTTATGATAATCAAACACACAACCATTTATATTAGAGACAACCATACGCACACGGAATCCTTTTATGATGTTATACACCCAAACGTAAATGGTGCCCTCAATGTTAACCAATATATAACATTATTCTTGTTATTATTATAATATTTTCCCCATTATCGTATTTCTTTTTTGACACTTTTCTCCATTTTCTACACGTCTTTGCCTTAATACACACCTACATAATCATTCTATTAAAATTTCACCCCATTTTAATGTCCCATCACTCCCCTCTAGCTTCACCCCCTCCCCCAGATATATACACAAGCGACATTCCAAAAGTACTGCCTCATATTTTTATTCCGCCCCAATGGATCAGAGGTGATTGCAAATTGCATTGTTATGATGACTTAACTTATGCAATCATGACCTGAAAGTTTAATCTATATGCTGCAAATATTAATAGTGTGAGGCTCTAAGGATTAGAATTAGCATTAGAAACACATATGCGTCACTGAATTCCTCCATACAGAAAAAATTGAACCGATCAACATTCTTCGGTGCTTGTTGAACGTTTACGAAGCAGATGCAGTTGATGTCAACACAGTTAGGAGATGGGTTCGTCGACTTCAGAGTGACGAGATAGCTGTGAGTGAAAAAGTGCATTCCAGACTTATTTGACCTAGGCATCGTTCATCGCTGGTAAAAGTGTACAGAGAATGGTGGTGATTACATAAAAAATAAATTCTTCAGCACAAAAGCTCACTCGTTTTAATGGTACCAGTTTTTCAGTTAAAAAATAGGAGTCTTTACTTTTGGAACCACCCTCGTATGACAAAACGCTCTCCAGACGCCCATACATAGCCATTGTTTACCGCCGGCAAAAGTGCATTGAGAATACTGGCGGCTACATAGAAAAATAAATTCTGGGACACAAAGGTTCGCTCGTTTTAATGTTACAACTTCAGTCTTTATAGCTCTTCAACGTTTTGAGTTAAAAAATAGGATTGGAACGACCCTCGCAGATAAAATTAGAGTACTAAACTCAAGTCTCGCATGTCTACATAAAATACGAATTGAAAAACAAAAAAAAACAAAACAAAAAAAAAACGTTTAAACTTTATCGAAATGACCCTCATAGTATTTATTTGCTTCCCCACAAGAGCAAATTAGGCATGAGGCCGATTTTTAATGTGGAGAGGGGGTGGCGAAGGGAGAAGGGAAAGTGGGACCAGCTCCACCGAGAGGAGGGGAAAGAGAGCTGGTAGTGAGAGCCTCTTGATATATAGGGTTGTCCCTACATGGATCAGAAACTCATTGCCACATGGGCAATGGTCTTATATGGTCTTCCGGTGCTCGGGTAACAAGATAAAAGTGTAGTATCTGCCGGAACAGATACTACACTTTTATCTTGTTATCCGAGCACCGGAAGGTCAGATGACCCTCATTGATTGCTGCCAATCTTCGCAGTTTCTCAGCATTTTTTCCACCAAAGATAAGTTATATCCGGCTTTCCGGCAAGAGTTGTTAAGAGTGGATTTTTGAAACTGTTCGTGTTAACATGTTACATATTAATGACCCCGTGTCAATGGTGATTAAGTCATCTAATACATGTCATAATGACCCAAATCTAATAAACAGAATCATTCCCAGAGATAGGGTTAACGTTAGGGTTAGGGTTTGTGTCAGCTATCAAGGTTGGGTTAAAACAGAACGAGAGGCCAGATTAGTCAGACAAAACGAATGACGTCACGTTTTGCGAGTTATCTCATCAGTCTGTCTATTGTGAGACGATGTCGAATAATGCGAGTCTGCCGTGGGTTGCGCGAGGCATTTGGCCAATAAAATGATTTGATGATCGCTAACTACGAAATTGTACACTGACTTTACATTTCTCCGCATGTCAGTGATTACAGTTAATTGAATACCTGAATATATTTGTTAAGAGAACAAGAGTCTCTCTCTTTCTCTCTCTCTCTCTCTCTCTCTCTCTCTCTCTCTTTCTCTCTTTCTTTCTTCCTTTCTCTTATGTGAGTTAATTCTCTTCAAAAATAAAACCTTTAAGAAACACCCAGCAACGTATCTGTATATACTTTCAGCAATAGAAAGAAGCAAAAGTCGAGTAAAAAAAAAAAAAGAAACGAGCGTAAAAAAAAAAGAAAAAAAAGAAAAAAAGAGAATAAAAGAGACCCAGGTATCAATAAAACCACCCTTCCGTATAAAGGCACAGATAGTATTAAGTAAACCACACACACGCGCACGCACGCGAACACACACACACACACACACACACACACACACACACACACACACACACAACTATGAGCGATACTCCCGTCGATGTAGACGTATCCGGTCCGCCATAAAACTGTTGTTCGGAAATAAAGACAGATGAGTTGTTTATAGTAGTGAAAGCCTTGTGTAGAATTATCCACTCATTTTTGGTACAACTGCTAATCTTGGTCGGTGCAATGGCTGCCACCGGACAAAGTAAATAATAGTAGACCTCAGGTTTTTACATAAGAGTTTTTCTTCTAGATGCATGTCTTAATGACACTAACTAGCCTGGAAATTTCTACACCCCGGCGCAGTACATACAGCGTCTAGCATTCCAAAATGGTAACCCATTTCGCATTAGCAATGCTCATCTTTGCTATACCTGTCTATCTATCTATCTATCTATCTATCTATCTATCTATATATATTATTATTTTTATTTTTTATTTTTTTTAATTACATTTTCACCCCAAACAAGGCACATTGCCACTTTGATGTAGGGGGCTACTATCAGGGGCAACAACTACTGGGGTACTATGTAGGGATTTGGGCAGCAAGATGTCGGTTCACGTTGCACTTGAACTTCTGCACGTCAGTACAGTTGGGGAAGCAGGGACCTGGAATGGAATTCCAAAGTCTAGCGGTTCTGGGGAAGAAACTACTGGAGTAGAAATATCTTTTACATCTAGGGATCTCTACAGTGTGGGGGTGGGATTTAGCAGCCTGTCGGGTTTGTCGAGGGCGTTCACGTCGTAGGGGCACAAGTGCTTGCAGTTCGTCAGAGCATTCACCATTAAAATACTTGTAGAACAGGCAGAGGGATGCAACGTTTCGTCGATGGGACAGAGGCTGAAGCTTAGATACCAGTTCAGGGCCTATCAGATTTGCGACTCTCTTTTGAACCTTGTCAAGGAACGAGAGACTAGTAGCAAATTCACCAGCCCAAATATGACAGCAATGCTCCATACATGAGCGAATGGTGGCCTTATAGAGGTACAGGATACTTTCGGGTGTTAGTAGTTTTCTAGCATATATATATATATATATATATATATATATATATATATATATATATATATATATCCTGAGTATGTATGGGTACGTGAAGACGCACATGTGGTAGTGCGCGGGTGTATATGCATGTATGTTCATATATGCGAGGGTGTTCGTGGGATGGGTGGGTGTCCAATTCAAAGTTTTATGAAAGACTTGGTTTTGAATAGAGACCACACAAGTTGCTGACCATTCCAAGTCAAAAATGTTGGAAGGGTCATATTCAAATAGATCTTACCCTCATTGGCTATACCCGCGCCCCTCCTGCTGCTAACCCTGACCGTCCTACACTCATGTTTCCATCATTCACACTGAGGAAGACCGAAGGATCGGTCGAAAATATGTGCTTTTGAAAGAAACACTCTTGTTTTTTTTTTTTCAAAAGACTTTTTGTATTCCTACACGTCAACACATAGGAAATAAATACAGAAAAGATATAAACATTTATATATTTTTAGTATTGATTTTTTATTCATATATATATATATATATATATATATATATATATATATATATATATATATATATATATATATAAAGCTGAATGTGTGTGTGTGTGTGTGTGTTTGTGTCTGGTCACGAATAGGCTCCTATATGGTTGACTATTTTAAAAAACTGATTAGATATAATGATAGAAGATGTATCGAGACACAGGAATGAGTATGTTTGATCTGGCAAAACGGTGGTTCATTAAAATTGTGGAGTTTGCGTTCGCGCCTGGTTCACAAAGTATGGAAATAAAAAAAACTAAAAGGAAAAAAAGACGTTTACAAGTGTTTTTGATATAGATGTACATAAGAGTACTTTGATAAGTATGTTTTAACTTAAATAGGGATGGTATAATAAAATTGTGGGGTCTGTGTTCGCACCTGGCCTCCATAGAATGGAAATAGACACAAACTTTAATAAAGACTTTTCTTATTTAGCTGCGTAAGTATACTTTGATAATTATGTTTCAGTTTGAAGAAATATGGTATGATAAAATTATGGTGTGTTCGTTCGAACCTGACCTCCATAGAATGGAAATATGTCACAAAGTTTAACAAGGTTTTTTAACATAGATCCACAGAATATTGTGATGAGTGTTTCAGTGTGAACAGGTATGGTATAATAAATTATGCGGTTTATCTATTTTATTTTTACTCTCATCATATTTTACTTTGGTTTTGATACCCACAAATTCAACCCAAATTTACAACCCTTCCTTTTCATAACCTATCATACTTTCATAACTCAGAGTCCATTTTCTGTAGGCTGTTTTTGAATTCAGTCAACGACGGGTACTTTTGCTAGTATATCTATCTATCTATCTATCTATCTATCTATCTATCTATCTATCTATCTATCTATCTATATATATATATATATATATATATATATATATATATATATATAGTCATCCATACTATTTTGCTGTATTACAGCCCATCAGTACTAGACCAGAAACTACCTCAAGCCAAGACTGAAAATCGACCAGGGGGCAGTCAGCGATTCTCACCTTTATGCTATTTCGCTGCTGCTTAGATGGGTATGCGAACGTACAATGTTATAAACATTGTCCAAACGACCTAAGCTGCGTTTGTTTACCCAAAGCGGATTGCTTTTTACGCTAGCAGCAGTTTGTGATTTCCACGGGGCTGACTATTATTTCGTTCCCCCAATATGCTCAACTCCATATAGGGAGCATTTTTAATAATTCGCATGCGGTACTGTTTCGCTTTACCCAGCGTTGCCAGGGTCGACATGAAGCTCGGTTTGGCCACACCTGCTATAGTGCTATACTAAGAATATTGATCAGTTGTTCATTATCATATGTCAACTCCATCGTTATCTCAACAAAAATTTCAAAAATATAAGAACGAATGAAAACACGAAAATGTAATCCCCCCCTCCTCGAAAAAAGAAGTACGTGACAAACTCTCCACCAGATAGTTCGACAGAAGGGATACGAAGAGAAACTATTCTCCAGATATTGAGTACCTTTTTATGACTATATTCCAGTTTAAGCGAATTTCTTTTATGCTACCTCCGTCTAGAAAGATTTGTTATACAGTTTATTACAATGAAAATAAATTGTAACTAATTCAGTTTCAAAAATACCAAAGTAGAATTTGTGTTAACCAAAATACACATTTTTATGTTATAAAAATGATGAGTTTTGACTTTTTGTGTTATTAAAAGAAAAGAAAAAATTAGCAGTTACGATGTCAAAAAAATGTGAAGAAAAAACTGGCAAAAAAAACGTAAATGGATGTTTTTTTTTGTTTGTTTTTAAATAAAGAATCGTAGTTGAATTGGATTGTTTGTTTATTTTAAAATAAAAATCCACTGGACCACAACGTTAATTGCGAAATCACGGAAATAATTTTATTTAAACTGATTCCAAAAATAATGCTTGAAAGTTTGTGTGAATTATTTTTAATTTGATTATCCGCCGAAAAAGAAAACAAAAACAAAAAGAACAAAGCTAGCGTCCAGGGGAAATAACTGAAACCGTTTTATATATAAAAAAAATCGATGCCGGTAAAAATAAATTAAAATAAATATGTTAGCAATATAAATCAAATTTAAACAATGAACTTAAATAGAACACTTAAAACAATTCTCTCCCTATAAACAATAACTAATACACCACTATTTAATAAATTCGATGTTTCTTAATGTAAATGCAAATGGCGTCACCTCTCAATCGTATATTTTTCAATAATAATAATATATATAAGAATGAAACATTAAGATAATGGACCTTTTGTATATATATTAATCAAATTGTGAACAAACAAGCAAACAAACAGACAGGAATGCAAATATATATATATATATATATATATATATATATATATATATATATATATATATTAATGTTGGGACGATTAACCGGAATCAAAAATCGGAAGATTTGGATGTATCGGAATCGGAAAATTTGGTGTCTATTTTCCGATGCCAAAACGATTCCTTTGATTGCCTTTTTTTTTTATTTGGTTTTGTTTAAAGCAAAATCTTCCATTGCTGGTAATAATGATAAAATAATAAATATTTATTGATTTTTATAATCCCAGTAAAGCTAAAATCGATAGATCAACCTCCCCAAGTGTATTTTTACGTTTACGAAAATATCCACCCATTTACCATGTGTGTATGCGTGTGTGTGTGTGTGCGTGTGTGTGTGTATTTTAATGGAAATCGTTGAAAATAACAACCATATAGTTAAATATTTAGAGATTTATAAAGAATTCTTGGAAGGTTTGAACCTTTAAAACTAAAAAGGAACACGGTATTTTAATCGCAGTCTTTTGCAATCACTGCGTTAGTTTGCTTCAAAGAAATTACGCGAATTGTAGGGATCAGCAGTTGTTTACTATAAAAAACTGCTTCAGAAATTTAAAAAAAATAACGCATTTATATTAGAAAAAATCTTCGTTTACTTGTGCTGTTAGATTTTGCCGAATAAAGTGTTTGTTATTTCTGTGACACACACACACACACACACACACACACACACACACACACACACACACACACACACACACACATACGCGCGTGCGAGAACACGCATCGACGCGAACACGCACGCACGAGAACACGCATGCGTGTGTATGTGTGTGTGTATATGTGTGTGTGTGTGATAGAAAAATAGATGTTATTTGTCCGTTTTTTTTCCAACTTGTATTTTCTGATGAGCAAAAAATCGTGCAACGTTGGTTGGAATAAATAAGGAATCTTGTCATCGAAGCGACCATTTTTTTTTTACCCAACCCAATTCGCCGCAAAACGATTTCATCTATAAAAACAAACAAACAAACAAACAAACAAACGAAAAAAACCCAAAAAAACCAGGCAAACAAGAACAACAGAAATATCGATTTGTGACCCAAAGTTTTAAAATGCTCAAAAACAAATCACGCAGCACTTTTCTTCTCTTCACCGAACAATTTTCAATTCAATAGGAATGGAAAACTTGAAGGTAATTCGTTTTTCGTTCGAATGTGTCACCGTTTATCGTTTTAACATCATAAACAATGCAACAATGCGGAACAAAGAAAACATACTTTTATGTTAGATTTTATTTTACGCAGTTTTTACCGAATTTTCATCACTAAATTTTATGTTTTGATTATTATTTTATTATAGTTATTTATTCATTCTTTATTTATGCATGCTTTATTGTTTATTTATCCGTGTCTTTTTTTACTTCCCGAGATGGGAGATTACGGTAGTCTAGTGATTAACGAAACAGGCTGACAACCTGGGTGTCTCAAGTTCGAAGCTAGTTCATTCCACAAAAAATCACTTTCACTTAAGATGTTGGCAACCGTCACGTGGTCCCTTCCGTAAGTATCTGTAGGAGTAAACCTAAGTGACCTCAGACCACATACTACTACCACGAAGAAAAGACATTGTTTCTTTTAACCGAAGAAAGGTGGGCAAAATAGTTTGTTTTACTTACGTCGAAGGTTCTCTTTGAAAACGTTTGTGACATGAAATAACAGTTACTTGTAATTTTCCTGAAAACTCCAAAAAGTGTTTCTTTCCTTTCAGTTCTGGGTAAAATTAGTTTGTTTCTTGAGGTTGTAATGTCCTTTTTTGTCGGGTCACCATTGTAATATTTGTATCCACTTTGTCAGTTATAACAACCAATAAACAAATATTACAATGGTGACCCGACAAAAAGGACATTACAACCTCAAGAAACAAACTAATTTTACCCAGAACTGAAAGGAAAGAAACACTTTTTGGAGTTTTCAGGAAAATTACAAGTAACTGCTATTTCACGTCACAAACGTTTTCAAAGAGAACCTTCGACGTAAGTAAAACAAACTATTTTTTTTCACCTTTCTTCGGTTAAAAGAAACAATGTCTTTTCTTCGTGGTAGTAGTATGTGGCCTGAGGTCACTTAGGTTCACTCCTACATATCCGATATCTTTGTAGAAAGAATTCTGACTAGAAAAATTTCGGGGAAACCAATGCCAACAACAGAATCTTCTAATTCATGCAATATGATAATGATTTAACTATAGAGTCCACGCATATCAAGGCATGAAGGCCATTCAAGGATGAGGGTTAATGAGTGTCAGGAAAGACAACATCGTGATGATCGGTTATGGCGGAAATTTGGAATGGAATTTATTTATTTTAGAGGACCGCTCACCGAGAACTTGTTTACGTTGGATCTGAAAACGACTATGTTATAGCCATTGGGAAGAAGCTCTGTGGGTTTTTTTTTTCCACAGACGAGCAGTTCTAAATAAAAAATAAAAAGCAAAAAACAAAACAAAACAAAAAACAAAAATAAAAACACCCCCCCAAGAAAAAACAAAAAAAAATAAAAATAAAACAAAAAACTTTACTAATGATTTAACTCAATTCCTGAAACGTTTTGGTTTTTCATTCTCATAATTTTTTCTTGTTGTTCATATATTAGATGCATTTCTCTTTTTTTTATTCTCGTAAAGTCGGTTCTCTCTATCACTGTACACACTTCCTCACATCCAGAACTATTCTCTATCTCTACAAATCTACTATCAAACCATGTATGCGAGTACTGTTGGGCCGCCGAATCTCTGTCCCATTTGATTGTTTTTAATAAATAACAGAAACGTATCCGTAATTTGATTGGCCCCACTCGTTTTCTCCTCCGCAACCCCTCTCTTACAGACGTGATGTTGTTAGTCTCAGTCAGTTTTCTAATAAATACGATTATGGCATGTGTTCTCATAATTGTTTGATCTGTTTCCGGCTTTCTTTATTCCGGTTCGTTTGCCTCAGTTTAGTAATCTCAATCGTTTAGCTGTTTTGATATGCATGAAAGCATAATCAAGAATTCAAAAACATTGAATAAACAGATAAAACTTTTTTTAGAACACGTTAAAGATGCAAAATTCCTCTTCCTTTTAATAAAATATTTTAACTGTTTATTCACTGTTTATATATATATATATATATATATATATATATATATATATATATATATATATATATATATATATATTAATCTCTCTGTCTCTGTCTGTCTGTCTCTCTCTCTCACACACACACACACACTCTCTCTCTCTCTCTCTCTCTCTCTCTCTCTCTCTATATATATATATATATATATATATATATGGAGAACAAGTAACCGCGCGAACAAAGGTTAATTCCGTTTAATACTGAATAATGTTGTTGTTAAGATTCACATGTAAAAGCAACTTCTGCCAGTTTCTCAGAAGCAAACGGAATAGCGATTTTGTTTTGAAAACGAGGTATTTCTCTCGAAATATGAAAATATCTATTTTCCATCCTACCGGACTTTTACCAAAAGTAAGTAAAATATGTACATATGATAGATAAATAAAAAAATAAATAAGTTTATTAAAGTAGTATTTTACTGGTTTCACTTATTTTGTTTGTTTATTCTTCTTTAATCGTTCGACCTCATTGCTTGTAAACATGTTTATATATATTCTAGCTGAAGCTTTTATTTTGTAGTCGTCTCGCCAATAGCACTAATTCTCTTTTCTAGTTCAATCTTTTTTAGTCCTACTTCTTTCAAAATATAATGTAAGAATTGCAATTATTATTTTATATCATAGTGCATATCTGAAAACTGTTAAATCTCCTCTTATTTTAGCTATTTAATATACAATCCATATAAAGATTACATTAGTAATCTCATCTGTTAATAAAATAATTAAAATTTAGTTTCAAGCAGTGCACATCTAAACAGTGGAAATTTTTTTAAATTCAATTTTCACCCCAAACAAGGCACGGTGCCACTTTGAAGTAGGGGGCTACTATCGGGGACATAAGTTGTAGGGATATTAAGGGAGATGAGCAGCAAGATGTCTGTTCACATTACATTTGAACTTCTGCAGGTAAGTACAGTTGGAAAAGCAGAATCCTGGAAGGGAGTTCCAAAGTCTAGCAGTTCTGGAGAGGAAACTATTTGAGTAGCACGCTTTCTTACACCTAGGGATCTCTACTGTGTTGGGGTGGGATTTAGCCGTTTGCCGGTTTTGTCTGGGTATATACGTCGAGGCGGCACAAGTGCTTGTATTTCGTCAGAGCATTCACCATGATAAATACTTGAAGAACAGGCAGAGGGAGGGAACATTTCATCGATGGGACAGAGGCTGCAGCTTAGATGACAGTTCAGGCTCTATTAGATTGACGACTCTCTTTTGAAGCCTGTTCAGGAGTGAGAGACTAGTAGCAGATGCACCAGAGTACTTTCAGGTAATGTGTTTTTGGCCATTGCTATTGGTGGTAGAGAAGGTTTATTGTAATTATTGAAGGAAACAAGCTTAGTCTTAGTAGCATTAAATGTGACCATCCATTTATGTCCCCATTCCACTACGGATTGGATGTCTTCCTCTAGTGTTTTTGCCATTTCTTTTGATATGTGTTCATTAGTTTTCCTCTCGTGTCTGTTATGGAGCGTAGTGTCAATGAGCAAATATATCCATCTCAGGGACAATTTTATCAGGGAGGTCATCTATGAATATTATTAATGTACCTGGAGCATTAATTTTGAAGAACATCTACATAAACAACACTTTGGGCATGACATCTAACAGGTGTGTAAATGTAGAGTTTATCAGGATTTCCAATGCGCGAGCAACCAACATACCACTGGACATGGGAAAAGCAAGGTGCATGAAGATTAAGTCCAACAACTTTTAAGCTTTTCCTTGAGCTTTATTTATAGACATGGAAAAACTAACTTTTATTGGGAATTGTAAACGCTTGAAGTGAAATGGCATATCAGAAGGAATAAGGGGAATGCGAGGAATAAACAGTTTCACTTTTAACATTTCCAATTATTATCATAGCGTCCAGAACATTTTTTTCAAAGATTTTATTGCTAACCGTGTGCCATTACACAGTCTAGGTGGATCAAGAGTTCTTAATAATATAACTGGAGCTCATTTCTTCAATATCAGGTTATGATGTGACATTCTAGGCAGTTGTAATAAATTCTACAGGAAATTCTACTGCCCGATCTTCATCAATAACACAATGGACTAATAACTATCGCAAAAGATTATAATTAATCATATCAACAGCATAATTTCTAGGGGTCAAGATTGCTATTTCACGAAGCCATCCAACATTGTGGAAATTTTGAACAGTATCTGGGAAAAACCTTAGTCATCAGGACACCAACTGAATTGACCGTCTGGCCACATGGCAATTTGTCCAATTGAAGATCTCTATTCAGTATTATTGAAGCAGTATGAATGAAAAGGAGGTGATTTGAAAAATGCACTGCAGACTGATCATCAAATAAATGTGCCCTAATGAGAATATTCGCCAAACTGAAAACCAAAAAATGTGGTTAACACGCAGTATTGCAGAAGTGCCAGATTTTCATATCACATTTTAAGTGGAAAGAAAGAATTCGGGACCGAATCAAACGTTCGGTTCGCAAGAACAGCATCATTTTGTTTGATAGATAAACCACTTATTGCAGATTATAACGTTTTGTTAGACCTATCTCTCTATTTTACCATTCTAAGGGTATCATTATTATCAGGACGGGCTCCTTGCTCGGGCCAATGTGACTCTTCCTCTCCAGAGTTTCCTGTCTTCCATCAGCTGCCTCAGATCTTCAGGTTCACAGTTGGCGCCCTGTGCTATTTGCTGGATGTACGTGGATCTAGGTCGTCCTTTGCTTGCGAGTCCGTGTCATGGAGTCCATAGCAATACATCACTCATCAATTCATGCTTGCTCCTCAGACAGTGACCGGCAAATCGTATGCTTCTTTCTCTGATTGTATTAGATATGGCAGGTAGGTTGCTATCTAAGGGTAACTTATAGTAATATCATAATTAAATATTAAAAATGTAAAGTTATGGTGTAGGATGATTTCAGAATACAATGTAAAAAAATAGCAAAATACTTACAATATTGTAATGACTTGGCACCTGCCGCTTGGCACTTCTATCAGGGCGGGGGTGGATGAACATAAACTTTATAAAATTATTATTTTTTAGCAAATTCAAATTTTATTGAATGTTGTTTAAAAATAATGGGCAAGAGAACTTCTGTTTATGTTTGACTGATTTCATGTTAACCTTTCATAGGTTGATTTCAGTCTCGTGGTGGTTTCTGGATTGTAAATGTCGACTTTTATAGATTTTCAAGTATTCCTGACAACGAATACTACAGTTAACTTTGGGACTGATAAGTCGTTTATCAGATATGAAAACATATGATATCCAACGTAAAAGCTAATGCAATCCCTGGCAGGTATTTTGTTTTCACAATCGAGTAGTTAATAATGCGAATACGTGTAACTGAAGCAGACGACAAAGCAAGTATTTTTTTACCCCCTTCAAATGGAAAAATGGGGTGTTTATTCCGAAAGCTGTTATTAACATAGGGAGGTTGTCGGTGTTTAATCTGAAAGCCGTTCTTAACATGGGGTGGTTGGGGTATTTATTCTAAAAGCCGTTCTTAACATGGAAAGGTTGGGAGTGTTTATTCCGAAAGCCATTCTTAATATGGGAGGTTGAGGGTGTTCATTCCAAAAGCTGTTTTTAACATGGCTGGTTGGGAGTGTTTAATCTGAAAGCCGTTTTTAACATGGGAGGTTGGAGGTGTTTAATCCGAAAATCGTTCTTTACATAAAGAGGTTGGGGTGTTTATTCCGAAAGCCGTTACGCATACACATTACTAATTTCTTGGTTGTGAAAACAATGGCTGCTAGAGATTACTTTAACTTTTACGTTGGATAACAAATATTTTCATATATGGTAAACTACTTATCAGCTCCCAATTTAACTGCAATATTTGTTGTCAGCATACCCGAAAACCTAGAAAAAAAGTCGACATTTTGAATATGAGCGGTGAGTTGTAGTTAATGTAAACATAAATACCGAAAATATTGTATCTTAGAGAAACCAATTATTAAAAAGTGTCATTGAAATTAAGATTTATTTTCTCAAAATTTAATGATTATTTATATTTTGTTAGTTACGCAAATTTCTGTTTTGTATTAAAATAAATCTTTATTTTCTGTTGTCATAATTTTATTAAAAATATTTAAAGTCAGTATAAGGAAACTCTCTACAAAAACATAACACACGCATTTGAAAACTTCAGAATTTTTTAGGAAATTAATATTTGTTTATCTAATAGATGAATGAATAAAAAAGAAAATTGTATTGAGATGTCTTCGTCTTATTTCTTTACAAAAAAAAAAAGGAGAAATTATTTATAGAAAAAGAGAGAATTTATTTAAAGTACAAAAGGCTATTTAGAGAAAAGAAAAGGAAACAGGAGTAATAATTTAATTTAAAGAAAAATAGCATTATTAAAGTTAGGCTAGACTATAAATATTTTCAATTAAGCCCAAGTAAGCTTTGCTATCAAAACTGTACTTAGAATTTGTCCCCTGTCGTGGAGGATTTACTTAAAAAAAGTATGAATTTTCATTGAATTTTGTCTTCATTCGCGAGGGATTTCCGGTAAAAAAAATAATTGTAAAAAAATATTGATCGTCTTAAGAGAAATCTGTAAGAAATTAAAAAGGAAAGTTTTATTTTCCCAGCCTATAAGTAAATATTTTGATTCTAGTTGCCGTGAAATAGACTTAAATATATTTAAAATCCTGCAGATATTTGCATTCATTAATACAAAGTCATGATGGCAAAAGATGAACTGGTGCCATCAGCTAGAATCGAAATCAAAACATTTAGCGTTCTAGACGCTTACTCTATTAATGTCGTTATCGAGAGAAACATAATAGAAACTAAATATTAACACACCTGAAAAAAAATAAATCTTATATGAGCATGCGCAGAGAGAAGTAAAAACATGTCGGTCAGTTGAAATGAACATTTCGCATTTCACCTTCCGATATGTCTGTACGCGTTATTCAGCAACCAAAAACCAAAACAAAGATTTTACTAAACCATCCTTGGTGTATGATTACTATTTCCTGTTAATTTCAGTTTTATGTGACCAGTAGTTTAAGAGTTTACCCGTTAAACATTTACACCTACTGTTATATATACATAGTTTTGTTGTTGATTTTTTAAATGATATTAATGTTAACGTCTCCACCTCGGAGATCCGGTGTTTTTCTTAGAAAGTCGTCCATTCTTTATTTGGACGTATTATTTATTTATATTTTTTAAAAAACAGTAATATACGGACACGCGTATTTCGGAACCCTACTCCTCTTCAGTGTAGCTTGATTGTTGTTAGGATTCGAACCCCGGACCTTATGCATTTCAGCTCAGCGCCCGAACCCATTACGCTATGATGTCATAGACAATTCACTGCTTAGTTTTTATCGTTTATCTATTTACGTAGTTTTTGTTGTTGATTTTTTAAACGATATTAATGTTAACGCCTCCGCCTCGGAGATCTGGTGTTTTTTTCAGAAAGTCGCCCATTCTTTATTTGGACGTATATATATATATATATATATATATATATATATATATATATATATATATATATGAGGGTCGTTCAAAAGGTAAGGGCTCCTATTTTTTAACTAAAAAACTAGAACGCTGAAGATCTACGAAAACAGTAGTGGTACCATTAAAACGAGCGACTTTTGTGATCGAGAATCTATTTGTCTATATAGTTACTAGAATTTTCAATGAACTTTTTCTAGTTTCTTTTGATGCCCCCATCGTAAAAGTCCAGGGTGCGCTTTGTCACTCACATCTCCGTCGCCACTCTGAAATCGGCGAACCCATCTCCTAACTATGCTGACATGAACGGCTTCATAAACATTCAACAGACACCGATGAATGTTAATTGGTTCATATTTTCCAGTATAGAGGAATTCAATTACACATCTCTGCTTCTGACACATGCCCATGATAGGGGTTGATTTCTTAGAAACTTTATATATAGGATTTCGAACTTGTAGAGCAAATTAGATTTGGTTTTGAACCGACAAAAATAGCTGCTTAGCCATCGAAATTGAAAAATTAGGACTGGGGAGGCGTAAGTTTACTTAAAGTTCTTCTCCACACATGCGTAAATATACATTTATACATTCAACTACATTAATTTTTTAAGTTTTGATATCCGCGTGTCCTCAGGTCATATGGTAGCAAATAACACTGGAGAGTTAAATGTTTATGTTTCAATTTTAAATGATGGCACCCAAGTCATACTAAAAAAATCTTTTGAAATCACTACTATATATTGTGTACAATATAATAATAATAATAATAGGAAATGGCTCTATAATAATAAATACGAAATCTGCATAAATCAAAATATCATATTTAAGCACATCTTACGACCGGACAACGTCAGGCGGCGTGCTAATATATGCATATAATAACATGGAAATCAACCTCGAAACCATGGCCAATCAAGACAGTTGAGCCTACAAACGTAAATATTTCGATATTTTTTCAGATTAGGATTTAATAATTAAGAATCAATAATAAATAGAGTCTATAACAACACTTTGCTGTAATTAAGGGAGATAATCCAATCATAAGGAGTGTATTCATAATATGTTCTAATATTGGTTGCAATTTAAGGTATATATTTAAAAGATATTCTGATGATTCTGATGATCAATGAAATTACAGTACCGTGCTATTATTCGTCACATTTATGTATTATTGTTTTATATTGAGATTTAAAGAACTCATAAGAACATGGAACAAACACTGGCGTCGCACTTTACGATAATCGAGCCATGATTTAGAACCGGTAATTGCTGTTCTCGGTGCTGTATTCCTTACACTTCCGAACCTAGAATGTCATTTCAAGGTTGTAGACTGCAAATTGTAGGCTTGTTGGTTGAGTCTTGTTTCTGGACGATGTAATATGAAAGATATGCTGTTATAGATGCGTGTGTAGGCGGGTGTATATACATTCAATAAACAGTTCACCAAACTCGGACAATAATGTACAAGAACAGCTCTTTTTAGCAAAGGACGAATGACATCTTTCTGTGGGGGATATATCAGGCCAAAAGAGGGAACATGCATTCTTCCGTCGGTTGGTCTTGACTGATGGTTTGCCAAAGCTGCAATGAAGATTTGTTCACTCCAAGGAACGACAATCGATACTTATGTTAGATTTTATGCAACTTTCTCTCCAGACCTGACCCATCTTGGAGTTGCACGCTTCCTTGGTCTCTACATCCTTGCTATAATGCACCCGTTAGCTTCCACAGATCTCAAGAGACAAAATCTCTCGAACCAACTCCCGTTCTTTCTCTAATGCGACTTATCTCTGACTGACTAACGTGTAAACATAATAACTTTCCCGTTGTCTGTTAAAATCTCTGGCGTCACAGGTTAACCTTGTTGTTATTCCACACCGTCTTGCTTATCTATCTACATTCCAATCTGGTTTATTATTTATGATATTATTTTATTATTTATGATATTATTTATGATATTATTTATAATATTATTTATAATATTATTTATGATATTATTTATGATATTACGACTCAAATTAATTGTTTTATTTTCCAACATTCCTCTTTGTTATTGAAACATTTTCTCTAACATTTTCTATAACATGTACATCTCTATTCAATAATAATAATAATAATAATAATAATAATAATAATAATAATAATAATAATAATAATAATAATAATAATCGCTTAGGTAACTTGAAGATGCCCAGGAGTCCCATAATACAACAATAGCACCCTCTTCCACACGTCTCTGATGGATAAAAAAAAACAGCTAGACTGTTACAGTTTGATGCCAACGCAGTCGCCTGGACTACCAGAATGAATTCGAACTACCTTACGAGCTCCACTTTAGATTTTTTCTCAAGGTTTACTGCTAAAGCCTTTCCCATAGGTGGGTATGTCACAAGGCAACGAAGTTTTGACATCAGGAGTTTACCTTCCCTTAGGTGAACTGCTTTCCAATCTGCCTACCCGACGGTGGGAAGGACTCGAATTTCAACGGACAGCTACCGCCCCCTTAAGCTAGGCAGCATGTAGCCATCTGCATGCTGTCCTAATACAGTCTGATTTTGTCATTAGGTGCATGGCGCTTAGTAGATACCCTACACGCAAAGTGTAAACGTCGCAAAAAAAAACACCAACAAAACAAACAAACAAACAAACAAAAAAAAACAAACAAACAAAAACAAACAAACAAACAAGCAAAAACAAGAACAAAAAACAACAAAACACACACACACACACACACACACACACACACACACACACACAAAACAACTTTGAAACTGGGATGTTGAAATTTTCAAACAATGAAGGCCGGTCTTTCTGAAAATCTTCAGGATATTAGCGACTCCAGGAGACAGTTGTTATAAACGAGAAGATCAAGAGACTGAATATGGACACTGCTACTCTTCATGTAAGGAGTATCACAGAATCTGAAAGACTGAAGGAGAAGGAGTATGCATTCTATTAGCAGGGGAAGGGCGCTGACAAACCAAGGGAACATGGAGTTGGCTTCGCAGAGAGGAACAACTTGCTGTATATGGTACAGGTTGGCCCACTTAAAAGTAGCCCAAAAATATATTAGTAAGGAGGAACATTCTTTTATTGTGTAAATTACCTGTAGTGTCATAAAATGTACTGGAAGTGCTCCCCGTTGACATCTATGCATTTCTGAGCACGTTTTACAATTATTGCAGACACTGCCTGTAGAGATTTTCTGTCGATTCTCCTGATAGTGATGGTAATGTTCTCTTTTAGTTTGTCTAGATTGCGTGGATCATTTGCATAAACGTTTTGTTTTAAAGTCCCCCAAAGATAAAAATCACACGATGACAAGTCCGGGGGACGTGGTTACCATAACCCTTTACTAATTGTTCTCTCTTCCATAAACACGTCATGAACTCGTGTGAGTGACACGTGTGGCATGCAGCACCACCTTGTTGGAAAAAGAATTGCATTTTGTCTTGTGGTGTCAGTTGGTCATTAAGAGAAAGGTTAGAGGGATCGGGTTACTTTTAAGTTGGCCACCATGCAGAACCAGGCACAGGCGTACTGGACGACTTCTTACACGTTGTCCCAAGACGACTGAAAGCTCAGCCGCCCTTGTCAGTGTGTATATCCCAACACGATTTTTCAGCACAGATGCAAATACGAGTTCTACGATTACACCACCACCAACAACAACTCCAGTAAGGAACATTTTATTATCCTTGGTATCTTCAATATCAGTGTAACTGTAAATCATGACGCATGATCTTTCTGACAGGAATAAATAAGAACGACCAACGACTGCTGCAGCTTTGCACATACTATGAACTGTATATAACTTCTATTTCAGTACTAAGCGTTAGTGTAAGGTCCCTTGGCGGTACCTACACTCAAAACATTAGCATCAGCTGGATCGTATCTTGGCCTGGCGCGCCGCTATCAAGAACGTTCTCCACACACGTTCTTACCACAGTGCAGAATGTGACACAGATCACTTCATGGTCTTCTTGGATATTGTTCATACACAACGTTTTGACCGATGTAACCACCGATCTACTTTAAGAGCATCTTGTTGAATTCGGGAATCTTTATGCCGAGTTCGGGAATTACGGAATTTCGAACTTTAGAAGCCTTAAATAATTCGTAATTGTATTCTTACTATCACCTGTGTTGAGGAATTTTCAACCTTCAGTAGACTCTCTCTCTCTCTCTTTCTTTCTTTCTCTGTCTGTTTATATATATATATATATATATATATATATATATATATTTCATTTTAGAAGAAATTATTACTGATCACTTTATTCAACAATATACTCGTCTTCAAGCACAATATCACAATATCAATAACTACTTGTGATGATAGGTTCCCAAAATTACTTTCAGCAATATATCATATTCAATCCTATCATAATATTCTTCATATTTCCACTTATAATCTGTCAACCTGTTTAATCCTTATCTTCGAGTAGCTTATAGCACTGATAAGCGGTGATTCAATGAAAATAACAAAAAAAAAAAAAATCTAGTAAAAGTGGTACAAGTCTCAAAGATTATTCAGTTCACACCAGCATCCGCATTCCTCACCGTCATTTCTCAATATTGAAGTGATTGCTTTAGGCCAACGCCGGGTTCCCTTGCTATATACTGTAGATACAATAACAAATCAACGACCCCCCCCCCCAAAAAAAAACGAAACTTGAACATTTAAACGAAATACGTATTTATTTTCTGTTCATGTGTTATATTTCTAAGATAAAACATTGGCTAAATTTGTTTACGTGTTTTCCTTATATCCACAAGAATTCTGCACCATGACGACACCGAAGATCTCCAATTCTCTTAAAGATAAACATATATATATAACACAGTCCTACCCTCAAATTTCAATAGAAAAAAAAGATTGCTTGCGTTGTATTCTGCACTTGATGTAAGTTTCAATATTATGAAGATAGGATAAAAATAACAAGGAAATGTGGAGAAAGGGGGGACCTGGAAAACGGCGCATGCGTATTAATGTAAGATTTTTGTTCTTCTTCCGGTCGCCATTTTTGTTTTCTGCTTGAGGAATCTCGACAGTTATGGAAAAACTTTTTTTCTTCCCAATTTTCTTTTCTTCAAGTTATTCGTCATCTTTTTTTCATCCTATTATTTGTTTGAGAAATGCTTTTATTTTATTTTCTTGTTTTTCACCAACATTATTACAATATTTATCTTTTCCTTTTGTTATTATTGCTGCTGCTGCTGCTTTTTCTTCTCGGTCTTTCTTGTTCTTATTACTCAAATCTATTTTTTCTTTCAATTCTTCTTCTTCCTATAACTCTTCATCATCAGCATCATTTTCCTTTTTATTTTTCTCATTCCTTTAAATTTTCTTGTTGTTGTTGTTGTTGTTGTTCTTCTTCTTCTTCTTCTTCTTCTTCTTCTTCTTCTTCTTCTTCCTCCACTTCCTCCTCTTCTTTAATAGAAGAGAAACGTGCTTCGTCATCTCTTGTTTTCTTCTGTTCCCCCGAGATTTTCATTCTGTACCACATCGTCCATGCCTACATTGCACTCGTTTCTGAGAACGCGACATTATTGCTTTAAAAGAAATGCCCATTTTATTCCATGTACGCATTGTTTCCTGTTCATATATATATATATATATATATATATATATATATATATATATATATATATATATATATATATATATATATATAAGAGTGAGAATGCGTGTATTTGAAGGTATTCTCAACCAACATACTCAACGAATCTTTGATCTGCATACTTAAACTTTGTTATATAGGATATTCAAACATGCGGAAAACTTTTTAATCAGTTTTCACCCCAAAAAAGTGCTGCTAAGGGGTCAGAATTGAAAAATTAGTACATGAGGGTCATCGGATTTTTATCTGTTTGTCAACTGTTTCACGAATATGCATGCGTGAATCGGTCAAATGATAGATTCATTACATTAAGAAGAAGAAGAAGTAGGTTTGAAGACAGTTCTTAAAGGGCGTGTCAAGCGGGCCTAATGGATATACTACTTGAATCACTGTCTTCAGGTTTTGGCTTCGATCTCAGCTCGAGTATTTCATTGCTTACAAGAAGTGAACTGTTTGAAAAAAATGCACATGTCTCAGTTTCTTCCCGTTTTTTTACTTCATTTTTTAAAAAGGAATTGAACGTTACACCAGGTACATCTGCTAGTATTTATATCAGCAAAAAAAAAAAACATAATCTAGCTTAATCGATCTCACTTTACCCTATCATCGACAATCCATTTCTCCATCTAGTAAAGAACTACTTCTATAAAGCAAAAAAATCTTTCAAAATACTTAATAAAAAATAACCTGACAATAAACTATCACTCTACATAAGAGATACTAAACATAATCAAATAACAACAAAAATAATACTATTAAAAATTCACAGACAAAAGAACATGTAATTGTAAAAGCAGAAATTTTGTCCAGTATACAGAGCATGTCTAGAAATGTTATACACAAAGTTATAATCCCAACGCAAGATTCTGTAAAAAAAAAAGCAACAAACAACAATCAAACTATATAGAATCAACAAAAGAAACCTTTAGAAACCGATATACAAACACTGTCCCATTTATTCACCAATAGCAAAATATATATGGAAGCTAAATTTTTTCTTCGGGTGTAGCGTGTTAATGTCTTGTATCTGGTAAGATGCCTCGTCCTCAGCTAGGAGAAAATGATAAGAAAATTAAAAAAAAAAGTGTTAAAAGATAAAAGATAAATAAAAAGCTTGATTCTTACGTCACAGATTCGGAGACGTACGACAGGTTCAAGTTTATATATTTTATGTGTACAACACAAAGGTAAGTTCCTTTTTATGACAAATCCAATATTAAATAATCTTTATGCATAATTTACACCTTGGATTGCAATGTAATTTGAGAATTGCTATCCAATTGCTAGTGTATTGACTTTAATTTTGAAATTAAAAAAAATCTAATTGATATGTAAGATATGCCAAGTTTAGGTTTTCTTCCTGGAGATTGACTTTAAAAAAAATGTTTTAAGAACTAGATTTCAATTTTACTTCAACTACAGATTTATAATAAGCTCATACCATTCTAGCAGTCACAATAGTGGTCAAGTGGTTAACGACGCCACTGGCGGCTTGGGTGTTCCAAGTTCGAATTCAGTTCGTTCCACAAAAATCACTTTCACTTAGGATATTGGTAACCTTCTCGTAGTCTCTCTTATCTATTCCTACTCGGCAACTTTAATGCCCGGGTGGGAGCAGACTACGCCTTCTGCCCGATGCATGCGCCATTTTGGTGTTGGCAAGTTAAACAAAAACGGCCAGCGTCTCCTTGAGCTCTGCTCATTCTACGACATCTGCCGCACCACCACTGGAGACATCCCAGATCCCGCCATTGACATCAGCTGGATCTAGTCATCACTCGCAGATCTTTCCACAGCGCTGATTGTGATACAGACCACTCTCTGGTCGCCAGCAAATTGCGCTTCCTCCCCAAACATGTCCACTGCTCCAAGCAAAAGCCCCGACCCTGCATCAATACAGTCGAAACCGCCATGCCTGAGCTGAGAAAACGCTTTGCCGGAGCTATCGACGAAGCCCTTGTGAATTACCCAACAGGCAGTCCACATTGAAATGGAACCATATCCGAGAGGCAATATTTCAGACTGTCTTTGACACTTTTGGTAGAAAAGAAAAAAAACAAGAAGACTAGTTTGAGACAGGAGCCACTGAACTAGAACCCGTCATTGCCACAAAGCGTGACACCCTCCTAGTTTGCAAAAATTACCCATAAGTAGCTGAGGTCTTTATAAATAGAATTCTTACTACAGAAATATTGGGGAAACTATGCCAACAGTAGAATCTTCAGATTTATAAAAAATGATGATGATGATGATGATGATGATGATGATGATGATGATGATGATGATGATGATGATGATGATGCAATCAGTGTAAAAAATATGCCGTCTTTCTAATGTAGTGAGGTTTTTAGATTAGGATCAATAATCTGCGTCATTTTGGCTACTATTCTCATTTCGGTAATAATATTCACGGCGTTTCGGCTGATGTAATCTCCGACCAAGCTTGGGAAACTTCTCGTCGAACTCGGACTGATTAAGAGTCGCAATCCGTTTACAAAGAAATTTTAACGTCGGATTTCTTTGAATCTAAACTTATCCGGTTGTCAAATACGGCGTAGTAAAACGAAAATACTA
>NC_136500.1:65540151-65547651 GCF_053919585.1 Euprymna scolopes
TTTTTACACAGTGTTCACCACCCGGAAGCCACTCAGGGATAAGGGTTATTGCAAGTACATTACGTTAGTGAGGAGATTTGCTGAAATGTTTACTTAAGGGGGCGGTTCATTAGGAATTTGTTAACATTGGACTTGAAGACATCCAAGTTGTAGTCCAGAGGGAAGCAGGCAGACGGAACAGAGTTCCACAGGCGTGCAGTTCTAAGAAAGAAGCTTTGTTCATGGAATCTGCGTTTTGATTTAGGCACAGATATAGAGTGGGGGAAATTTTTCACAGTGGATTCAGCTAGACGGGTGTTTTTCGTGAAAGATTGGCGAGGGGGGACCAGAGGTTGGAGTTCAGAGGAGCATCTGCCATGGAAATAACGATAAAACAAGGACGGGCTCGCAACGTCTCTTCTGTGGGAGAGAGGTTGCAGGGTAGAGAAAAGGGCATCCCCCACTAAGCCACGAAGTCTATTTTGTACTCTGTCAAGGCAGGATAGGCTGTTTTTAGCAGCTCCTGCCCAGATATGGCAACAGTATTCCATCTTTGGACGTACTTGGCTTTTATATAGATAGAGAATTGCATCCGTAGTGATATATCTTCTGGAGCGGTAGAAGGATCCCTCCATCTTTCCAGCGACCTTGGCAACAGACTTGATGTACATGTTCCATTTCAGATCAGGAGTAAAGGTCAAACCCAGAAGCTTGTCAAAACACGGGGCCTCACCCAGACGAGAGCCATCCATCACAATTGATGCCAGATGGGGATCAGAGCGTTGATGATGTAAGGATAGCAGTTTGGTTTTGGATGCATTAAAGGTTACCAGCCACATCTTCCCCCACTGAACCACGCGCTCGAGATCAGAGGAGAGAGAATCAGAGAGAACTTTGTCATTTACAGCCTTTGTTTTCGGCGTGATATGCTTAGCGTCCATGATTCTGAGCCGTACATAAGGATTGACTATGCAGGCTTTTAAGACCTTGGTCTTGGTTTCTTTCTTGATTGGAGATTTCTAAAGAATGAAGTGCACTCTATGTTAACGCGATCCTAACATTCATATCATGTTCGGTTTCGGAAGTCTCCCAGGTATTTGAATACTTTTATTGCAATCTAAATTAGAATCGATTGATTCCCGCTTTAGTTGGTGACCCACTGCGGTGCACTAAGAGAAAACTTCACATACCTTCCCGTATTGACATAGTTCATAATACACCGTAGTCTACATTGTACTGTGAAGAACCTACTATTGATTTTATGTGCATTATAATCCCTATGTACTCCATAACAGCTAGGCCAATTTTAATGAAATTTCACACAAATGTACTTCATGTATACGGCAGTAAAATCAGATAAAAGAAAAAACAGACGATTTTGACCAAAGTTAACACCTAATACAACCTAACAGCATAATTGCATTTGAGAAGTTTTATTACAACACAAGCAGAAAAGCCCGACATATAAAAATCAACCGTAGATTCTTTGATATGAGAATGACGCGTTTAAAATGATTGTTTCTGTTTAGAGCACAATCACACCATGATACATGACTTTTGCATTTTAAACTTTCTTTGTTAAGAAATAGATTGAAGATTGTGCGTTGATGAGAAAGCGCCGAGAAAGGATGGCGTTGTTAAGTTCTTCATCTTGTTTTCGATTATTAATTAATTATGGTGCAGAACATTATTAAAGAAAAAGAGAGATAGAGAAGGAAAGAGAGGGAGAGAGCGAAATGGGAAGAAGCAACTTACATCAAACTTAAAACGCGGATTTCTTAAGGCTTTGTATTCTGAAATTAATGACGATATTGATTAAGAGATCCCATTTAATAAAAAAAATGGATCGAAGGAAAATCGTTATTTGGAAAAAAAACCTCATAGGAAGTAATTGATCATAATGTATGCTCGAAAAAACAAACAAACCGATTAACCATTTTTACATAGGCATTTTTATACAAAGGTTACCACATATCAAGGCTCAGATATCACTCGAGGGTAAGTGTGTATTGTAGTCATTGAGTAATTGTGTAATAATCGTTTATAGTGGTAATTTTGTATAATTAGATTATTTATGAGGACGGTTCAATAAAGAATAGTTTACATTGGACTTGAAGACACCGATATTGTAGTCAGCTGGAAAGCAGACTAGCAGACTAGAGTTCAACAGGCAGGTAGTTCTAGGAAAGTTCATGGAATCCATGTTTAGGTTTAGGTACCGATATAGAGTGGGGGAATATATTGATAGTGATTTTGGCTAGACGAGTGTTTTTGTGAAAGATTGGCGAGAGGGGACCATAGATTGGAGCTCAGACGAACATTTGCCATGAAAATAACGATAGAGCAGAGAGGCTCGCAACGTTTCTTCTATGAAAAAGGGGTTATAGAGAAGAGAAAAGGGCATCACCTACTATATTAGGAAGTCTGTTTTGAACTCTGTCAAATCAGGATAGGGTGCTTCGAGCAGCTCCTGCCCAGATGTGGCAACAATAACCCATCCTAGGACATACTTGGCTCTTATACAGGTAGAGAATTGCATCAGCAATGAGATTTCTACTTGAACGGTAGAATGATCCAATCATTTTTCCAGCGACGTTGGCAACAGATTTGATGTGTGTGTTGCATTTCAGACCAAGAAGCTTGTCTAAACATGGAGCGTTTTCTAGGCGTTAGTCGTTCATTTCAATTGGAGCATGATGTGGGTCAGAGTTTTGATGATGGAAAGAGAGAAGCTTGGTTTTCGATGCATTAAAATTAACCAGACACCTTTTCCCCCATTGCACCACGTTCAACAAATACCCATACATATGCGCACATATGTGTATAAATATACGTTAGTGATGGGATCATTCTAATATTTTTTCCGATTTCGAGCGATACAATTGCCGATTCTGTTCTAAATTCTCGATTCCGAATTCTTTAAAATTCTAATTACCGACTTCGATTCTTTTATAACCTCTAAAAATTTAGTTATAGAGTTGTTTATTTTATTTTATTTTATTCGGATATATATATATATATATACACACACACACACACACACACACACACACACACACACATATATATATATATATATATATATATAATAAAACAATTAAATTATAATATTTTGTATTGGAAAATAGGCGCAAATTTTTCGAGTTCCGATACTGATTCCCAATTCTGATTATTTTTCCCAATATATATATATATATATATATATATATATATATATATATATATATATATATATATATATATATATATTAGTGTTGTCACGATTAATCGGAATAGTAATCAGAAATCGGAAAAATCGGAACTTTTTGGAGTATCTGAATCGGTATAGGAGAAATCTGAGCCTAATCCGTTTTCCTGCTTTCCGGCTGACTACAATATGGTTGTCTTCAAGTCTAACGTAAATAAGTTCTTGATGAGCCGTTCCATATAAGTTATCAACTTTACCAAATTTTCATTACTAATGATTACTATAATGTCCAATTTCTACTGTACACTCTTTAACCCTTATCCTTGAGTGGCCTCTTGGCCTTGATAATGTGGTGATGCCTATGTAAAAAAAAAAAAAATTTTCGATCTCAAAACGATTCTTTAATTTATTCTTGACAATAGAAAAATGGAACAAACACAAATTTATTTATATAATCGAAGTTGCTCATTTACGCTATAAAACTAATGGCCACCCCAGATTTAACATCGATTCTCAGAGTCTTATTTATTTATTTTATTGGTAAATCGCAGTAAACAGCCCTTCGATAACGTTTTTCACACATATTCGCTAAACGTTTCAAGGATTTCACACTTAATATCAAAATATGTATGTTTTCAATTTCGTTGGCACTGTCTGGATACCGCCGTTGTCTGTCATAAGATTCCTCTGAAATAATTAATGTTTAATATACTTCTTTGGACACAAGTGAAAAGATAGATAAAAAAATTTCTGAATTAAAAAGGAAATAATATCTACATTTAAACTTAGACCACTCCTCCTAGAAAAATGATATGCAGGCAACTAATAGAAGAAAAAGAGATGAAAAATAAAATATCCAACAAATAAATGAATCTTCTATCTTCTTGGATAAGTTTATTTCAGTTTAAACTTATTTTAAAGCGGGTTTTTAGTTTAAAATAATTTACTTTTTACTCTGTTGAGTTAGAATAAAAAAAAATGGCTGTCCATAAGCCCATTTACAAGGACCCTTAATAACTGTTAAAAATCTGAAAATTAAACCAACACAGGTAGAAACAGATCAAATAAATATCAACACTCGAGCGAAAATGTTATGTTCTACCAATATTTTGTATTGTATCGAATTTTAACCGATTACATCAGATTAAAAAGTTTAAACGGGCCAGAAATGATTAGCATTTTATGTTCAATTTATGTGCGAAATTGCTTTCCTACTCCAAATTTTAAAATAATGTTTTTTTTTGTCACGTAATCACCTAAAAAAGTAGAATCTCATTTTGAGGGAGTAATTTAGCTAACAGTGTTTTTTGTTTATTATTATTATTATTATTATTATTATTATTATTATTATTATTTGTATTGTGTTTTATTTTCATAGTAATGGAAATCAATGTAATAACCGATGAAATTTTTAGAAATGCGAGAAAAAAACATGAACATTTCTTCATAGAGAGAAGCTGGAGAATAGTTAACAGAGACGCTTCACAATGTTAATAATGGTTTTCTAAATAATAAGATTCTCATGTAGTAACTCATTCTTGACATGGGACGGGCTTTGTTAACTATTCTGCTCACAAACTGTTTTCTTATATTGCGTACCAATCATCGTTTCTTTTTAATCATTTATGAAAATTTCTAATTATTTTAAAAGAAAAAACAAATCTTGCCTCACAATTTTCAATCAATTACATAGAAAATATCTGAGAAAAATATGTAGAAAGATCTACTTCTGTAATATACGCCCCCTTCCAAATGTATTTTCATGTTTAGTAAAATATATGCAGACATTACACGGGAGACACAGTCATTCAAAGTTTTAAAATAGCATTGAATGTTTAATTAAGTTAAGAAATTTTAAAGCAATCGGAATCAGAAGCAGTACTTGTATTGGAATCGAGTTTAGGATAGAATCGTTAATTTTATCGGAATCGGGAAAAATTTTCGAATCGCCCCATCACTAATATATATGTATATATGAAATAATATATATATATATATATATATATATATATATATATATATATATATATATATATATATATATGAAAATAATGAAAATAGTATTCCTACAAAATAGAGAAATAAAAAGGAACAAACCGTGTTATGTGTTCATCAACGTTTCGAAATAAAGACGAAACGTTGATGAACACATAATACGGTTTGTTCCTTTTTATTTCTCTCTCTCTCTCACTCTCTCACTCTCAATATATATATATATAGGTATGTATGAACATGCATATATATATATATATATATATATATATATATATATATATATATACACTCGTCGTATCGCTTTATTGCAGATTAATATTTTTGTAATTTAGAAATTGCTATGAAATACAGAGAAGTGAAATTTGGTACAATGGAAGAGCATAGCAAGGTGCTTTATTATCTTGATTTTTGAAAATGATGCTAATTTTTCTATTTTCTTGTAATTTTAAGTGTGTATCACTTTATTACAGGTCTCCCAAAATGCATAGAAAAGGTCGATTGGCAGCTAGTGAAAAGGAACGTGTTGTTGCAGACCTTGCAAAAGTTTTATCTTTCGTAGATCTAGCCAAGGAGCTTGGATGAGATCGAAGAACATTGCCTTCATTCGGTGAAAATTCAAACATCAAACCAATGAAGGACAAAAATACAAAAAAAGTTAGTTTCTGCTCGTGATCTTGGAAATATTCGCCGACAAGCAGCCTGGCAGCAACAGTGCTGCTATATTTGACAAGGCTGGAATATCTTCCTTGTCCAGAAAGACATGTTGCAATGTTTTAAAGAACATTGCAAGACGCATTAAGCCCATAGCAAGATCTGTTTTAAACCAAACTCATGAGAAAAAACGTTTGCCTTGGGCTCAGAAATACATGAAAACCAGCTTTGAAAATGTTTTTTTCACCGATGACGCCAGAGCAACCCTTGATGAACCAGATGAGTGGGCCAAAGTTTGGAGTTCTCTTGGATTCCCTACCCCTCATCGATTCCGTCGTCAATGGGGAGGTGGAGGTGAAATGTTTTACGCTGGAACAATATGCGATTAACTAATTGGACCATTTCGAGTGTCAGAAGGTGTCAAACTGACAAGCCAGTCTTATATTTTATTTTTAAATGAGACTTTGTCACCATGGCTTGATGACTTTCTATTGGCGCGTCACCACAAATTGATTTTTATGCACGACAATGCGTCATCCAACTCGGCCAAGGCTATGCCATCCTACCTTAAGTCATTAGGCATTGATAGAGAAAATTTGGATGACATGTCCACACACACACACACACACACACACACACACACACACACACACACACACACACACACACACACATATATATATATTATTCCTTAATTGGAATTCATTTTTTGAGATGAGCATTATATATTAATTTATTTTTATTTCGGACTATTATTCTCATCTTTATTAGTTGTTGCTTTTTGATCTTTTATTGGTTTTGTTTATTCACAACGTTTCGGCCAACTATTCCTCTGGCCTTCGTCAGGTGGTAACCGCGACGGATAGGAACTTCGAATCTCCTAACTGCATTTTCAGCCATCACTGCCATCCGTAGTTGTTGTCGTCTCACCACATATTGGCCAATTAACCTCTGGCACGCTTTGGGTGGGATTGAAACCGCTATCTTCAGACAATGTTCATCTGGAACTGTAGAGATTCAACGTCTCTATCAACTTCGCCACGGGCCCTGACGAAGGCCAGAGGAATAGTTGGCCGAAACGTTGTGAATAAACAAAACCAATAAAAGATCAAAAAGCAACAACTAATAAAGATAAGAATAATAGTCCGAAATAAAAATAAATTAAAAATTGACATGTCCACCTTGTTCTCCAGATATAAAACCAATTGAGAAGCTCAGATCAATAATAAAGATGAAAGTTTATTAAGGAGGTGTTCAATTTTCGTCGAGAGATGAACTTTGCAGGAAGATTTTGGAAATTTCCTATAGCATTAGATCATATCAAATTCACTGATTGACATCATCAGTTCACAAGATTCTATCCAAAGTGATTTTGAAGCATGGGAGTTATGTTGATAAATAAATATTTCCTTAAACAAAATGTGAAATTCGTTCTTGTTTTTTGTTAATATTGTTACATGATATGTTTTTATTTCATATAAATAGAAATATGAAGGTAGAATATTGTTTTATCACCACAAATATACATTTTAGACACTTACAATAAAGTGATACACACTTAAAATTACAAGAAAATAAAAAAAAGATTAGAATAATTCTCAAAATATTTGTTCAAATTCCACAAAAATCAGGGAAATAAGGCACCTTATTTTCCTGATGTTTTTACGTGGTAAGATAGGGAGAAAAGA
>NC_136500.1:65552651-65615151 GCF_053919585.1 Euprymna scolopes
CTACCAAACTCCTTCGACAATTTTGGGTATAAACAATTGAAATTTAGGTATATGTTAATTGGACATGGATCTAACTGAATAACTTCATTATAGCCCAAAACAATAAATTTTAAGAGGTCATAATAGGGGTCAAAGTTAAAAACAAAATGACCGCTTTTTTTTTTGCTCAACATACACCTCCAAACATACGGGCTACGCCGGGCTGAAATGCCAGTATACAAGAATTTAATAAAATATGTTGAAAAGCCGTTTAGCAAGTGTTAAAAACATATTTATTTTCGGAAAGGAAACATAAATAACATGGATTGTCTTTAATCCGCGGAGTTTCGAAAGAAATACTTTCCTTCTCATCAGAGGAGAGGAGTTAGCAAAATGCGGAATAAGATTTTGCTTATAAAGTATTTAATGAAACCGCAAGTACGGATTAATCATATGAGCGTAAAAATGAAGGACCGTGAAGCAGAGGGAGTGGGTAAAAATAAAAAATAATTTCACATGCATGGATGTTCAAATCAATGACGAATGGAAAATCCAAAAGCAGTAAAATCCAAAATGTTAGTGAAAGTGAAGAATCCAAATGTAAAAAAATCCAAGTATATACCGTTAATGGAAGATACTCCGAAGTGATCCAAAATGCAGAATTCCGTGTAATTAATCACAAATCGGTTCAAGGAGAAAAAATGAGTCCGAAGTATTTTTATAAAAATAGTGAGAAATTGTCAGGAGAGTGACGAAATATAGAGTTTTAACACGCTGCCGAGGCCAATATTAGGTTAGAACAAAAGTATCTATATAAAAGCCAAGTACGTCCAAGGATGGAGTACTGCTGCCACATCTGGGCAGGAGCTGCTAAAAATAGTTTATCCTGCCTCAACAGAATACAAAATAGACTTCGTTGCTTAGTGGGGATGCCAAATTTCTTTCCTCTGCAACCTGTCAAGAGACGTTGCGAGCCTGTCTTTGTTTTAACGTTATTTCCATGGCAAGTGCTCATCTGAGCTCCAATCTCTGCCCCCCCCCGCCAATCTTTCACCAAAAACATCCGTCTAGCTGAAACCGCTGTTAATAATTTTCCCCACTCTTAATCTGTGCCTAAATCAAAATGTGGATTCCATGAACAAAGCTTCTTTCTCAGAACTGCACGACTGTGGAACTCTCTTCCGTGTACCTGTTTCCCACCTGACTACAACTTGGATGTCTTGAAGTCCAACATAAACAAATTCCTGATAAACTGCCCCTTAAGTAATCCAATTTATCAAATCTCCATTACTAACGATTACTACGATGTTATCCCATTGATTACTGTATACGCAATAATCCTTATCCTCGAGTGGCCTCCAGGCCTCCGGGCCTTGATAAGTGGTGACTCTCATGTAAAAAAAAAAATGGTAAATGGTGACTGAACAATTTTTAGAACAGAAAAGACAATATCACAATGTCCCAGACAAAATGACATTATGGTGATACAAATTTTAGGCCAGAAAGGGGTCAAGATGAACGTGACAGATAATGTTATGATGAAATTATCAGCAGGGGTCATAGGACTGAGGCTGATTATTGAATACATTGGGTAGTCATGATAAATATTGCTTCTAAATTAGGTGCTGTGAGCTTATCATGGAGAATTGGAAAATGTATTTAAATTTTTAACATATTTTATAAGTTAGAGGGGGATAAAGCAACAACTAGGGGGGGGGCGGTTGGCCGGCACTCACACACACTGCTATAACGCATAAATTTAAAACTGCACCCATATTGATATAATAAGTACATGCACATGCATATATACATACACGCTTATTAGCACACACATATACATAATATAAATGCATAGATACACATATACACATATATACATGCATGCACACATACATATACATCCCAACAAAGTCTGCAGGTGCTAAGCCAGCCAATCAAGTAGGAGAGATGGACCTCTAGAAAAAATTATATAAAATGCTGAGAAAGTGCGTAAAGGAAATCTACATTTTTATGGGATTATGTATCTGCGGGGTTAATATTAAAGCTATGTAATTTCAAATTGGCCATATATAAATTTGGTCATATGTTTGCAATAGGAGATTAGTTCACTTTTACTTTGTTATGTTGCTACTTTGGGGGAAGTAATTAATGTTATAGCTTCGGATGTGCAAAGTTGACATGACTTAAAACCTGAAGTGTGAAACTTTTTTCAAGATAGCCCATTTAATTGAGAAAGGAGTTTTATTAGACTTGAGCTTTTTTTTTAAATTAAAGTGGCCAGAGAAGTGCCTTGGTTATTATTTGAATTTAGTTTGTTAAAAGATGTGTGGTTAAATATTCTTATCTTTATTAAAGTTGAAATAGCGCTGATATATTTGTGTGTTTTACTAAGTACTCGGCGCCTGTTATTAATTTGTTGATTTTTGCTAGGGTTTGATGTGGGGAGATGGTTTAAATTTTATTGATTGTGGTGAGCATCAATAAGTGCAATATATATATATATATATATATATATATATATATATATATATATATATATATATATATGTGTGTGTGTGTGTGTGTATCGCCATGTCATCTTCGTGAGGATTCGTCAAGTTTCTGCGTTTCACCTTCGTGAAAATTCGTAAGGCTACTGTAATAATCTGAGGAATCCTAATGAGTAGCTTAATTTCGATACATCTCTCTCTCTCTCTCTCTCTCTCTCTCTCTCTCTCTATATATATATATATATATATATATATATATATATATATATATATATATATATATATATATGTATATATATATGTATATATATATGTATATATATATATTAGCCTGACGAGTCCTCATAAAATAAAACACAAAAAATTTTGTGTTGCTTACACACACACATACACACACACACACGCACACACACATATATATGCGTGTGTGTGTATGTCCTAATACATTTCGATTTTAAATTGGCTATTTTAATGATCAATTCCATAGAGAATGTTATGAAAATAAACTCACAAAGATGAAAGACTGTCAAATACAAGTAATAGTATAAAACGTTTCGGCTTGCACTTCAGTTGACTATGGACGCAAGTTCAATAAGACGCACCAATAAAACTCATTCTTTACAAATCTAATTCCGATTTTTTTTTTCGATCGCAGTCGGCAGAGCGTCGTATGAAGCATTTGGTACGGGTCGGTAACCCAATTACTACGGATCTTATATTTTATAGAGGAAAAACAACAGCCTTAGTTGAGTCTGCGCAAATTCAAATTTTAATCGGATGCTTAAATTTTGTATAAATACAAAAGTAGAAGCGTATCAGGAGACGTTACACGGATGTTAGGGACAAGGTTAAGTTGTCTATTGTATCATATATTCTACTAGAAAACAAACTGGGGCTAACAATAGATAGTCACATTAAATGCTACCAACCCTTTACCAACTATAATAGTTCTTTCCAATCACTGATTGCCATGGCCGATATCACCCTTCCCAAGAATACAACATTTAAATTCTTCATTCTGACATAACAGCGGAATCATCATTGTTATATCGTATGAATCTTAAGATTCTGTTACTGGTATTGGCATTGGTTACCCCGATATTTTTCTAGCCAGAATTCTTTCTAAAAAGACATCGGGAATTACAGGAGAGATCACGTGAAGGTTGCTAACACCCTAAGTGAAAGTCATTTTTGTGGAGCGAACTGGATTCGAACTTGGGATACTCAGGTCGTCGGTCCGTGTTGTTTACCTCTAGACCACCGCTATCTCTCATGAAATTGATTAAGTACAAAGAAGATGCTTCCTGAGCCCAACTCTCTTCCCGATCTTCATTAACGACCTCCCAAATTACGTTCTTCGTTTATTTGTCGACATCTATGCAGTCGATACTATCATCTATGGCAACATTTCCAAGGCCGATAAAAGCTAGAATCTCGGAGATTCTCTCTCCTCCGACCTGGAGTTTGCAATAAAATAGGGTTAAAATGACTAATTAGTTTTAATATATCCAAAATCAAAGTGCTGTCTTTTCGCCAACAATGTTCAGATGCCCGCTTTGTTCCAGTTGAAATCAATGGCTATGTCTCGGTGAAGCCCCCAGCTTCGACAAACCACTGGGACTGAACTTTTGCCAATCACCTAAAATAGAAGTCTTACATCAGATCCGTTGCGAAAATCACTGGTCTACGGCCGCAGAAAATATTTCAGTCCCGCCGCAATCGTCTACTAGTACAAGAGTAAAATACATTCTAGAATAGAGCACTGTTGCCACATCTGGGACGGAGCCCCTAAAAGCATCCTTTTCTGCTTTGACAAAGTACAAAACCGTCTCCGAAATTTAGTGGGCAATGGCCTTTTCGCTTCCCTACCCTCTCTTTCTCACAGAAGAGACTTTGCTAATCTATCTCGGTTCTATCGATACTTTTATAGTAGATGTTCGACTGAGTCCCTATATGGCCCCTCCCCGTAAAACGTTCACAACAAATACTCGCCTAGCTGAAACAACCGCCAAAATCTTTCTTCATTCCCTATACCTATGAATATCTTTTCTGGTTAATTTTGTATGCTGACATAGGAAGAAAGCCATAAAAAACAAAGTTGATTGTTATATATATATGTACAAGATTAATTCCTAAACCAAGAAATTTGAATATAAACACTGTAATTTATAATTTGCTCTATCTAGTATATTGAGCAATTTTATTTGGCTTGGATTTTCTTATATATATATATATATATATATATATATATATATATATATATATATATACATGAAATTATTCACATGGGACATTTTTAATTTTTTTCTACCAAATAGTAGCTTTATGGTGGGAGGTTGTATCTTTCAAATTTAATTAAAATTGGTACCTTATCAACGGTCTTTCCTGATTAGTTTATTACAAATTTTATCCAGGGACCTCTTTGACGGATGACTGCTGCAACTCGAACGTTGAAATTGTCGATAACTCGTCCTATTATATAAGCTGGTATGAGTCTAACACCCTTAGTTTGTCCTTCAAATTCTGTTTCCCTTTAGGTACCCCCACAAGATCTAGTCCTATGGATTTAGGTCAGATGGAAGTAGGGCGGACAAAGGAAATCGATGCGACACGGAATGAGTCTATCATAAGGAAAATACTGAAAGACGAATTCCAAAAGTCTGCCTGAACAATAAGCTAGCGCTCCATCTTGTTGATTGATAACTGTGATCATATCTACTCCTCTTCTCCTCCCCAGTGTAGGCCTGAAATACGTCCGCATGAGTGTTATGTGCCAGTCTCTGTCCACCGTCATCTGATCCTCATTCTCTGGTGCTTGTGTAGATAAATAATCTTTTAAACCAGTGCATTTCAGGTGAAATCATTATTACGTTCTCACGTGTAATGTCGAAATTTGTATAAGTTCCAAAACTTACGAAAAATGATATAGTACAAAAAAATCACCCACAATCACGTTCTGTTTTAAAATGGTTGACCCTTAATTCAAGTCAATTTAAGTCAAGAGATATAAGTCAGTTTGTTATACTGAATTGGTCTCACGACTTTTCCACATTAAAAACATGCGATAACACTCGATAATTTGATGAATTCTATTTTTACCTGTAATTATTTTTCTAATAGATTATTTTTCGTAATTGTGATTTATACTTATTTTGACATTACATGCAAGCACATAAAATATGTACACCTAGAATGCGTTGGTTTTAAAAGATCACTCAACACAAATTCCATTCTTCGCCTCCAAAAACTGTAACGCGATGATGTCATCCCGTCTGATGTCATATCGCACATTCACTTTCTGTTGGCTAAGAGGGTGATGGATATGTCCAGATGTGCATATTCTGCTTGTGGATGTGACTGTAACAGCGCGAACGTATGCAAATGTATACGAAATACAAAATGACGTGAGTATAAGAAAAAAGACTATGAAAATGAGAGAGAGTTCGTTAGAGAAACGATCACGTCAAAGAAGTCACAGCCGTAACGAGAAATCAGGCGTGGCGAGAGAGCGAGGGAATAAATGTTGCTGTTGCACGAAAAAGTGAGTTCGATTTATTCTTTGTCTTGGTCCTTTGTGACGTAGACTATTACAACGTGTGGGTCCCGTGAATATATTAAGCTTAGTTATATATATATATATATATATATATATATATATATATATATATATATATATCCTGTTTGTATATTTGCACTGATGATTGTGTTGCTAACAAACGCTTATAGGTTTGAATACATTTTTTAGGGGCGTTAACGACCATATTCATCAGCTTTTCGTTTTTTTTTATTACTCTGTCTTCTTTCTGTATCTTCTCTAATCCCTCTCTCTCTTCATTTTTTTCTCTCTCTCTTTCTCTCTCTCACTCGCTCTTTCAATCTTCGATAAAATAAATGCATTCAGAATCTGGCCCTTCAGGGAATACTCAAAGGGGGAAAAAAAAAAGAAACCATCATCTTTCAACATCCTCTTCAACGATAAGAAATGATGTCAACGATTGAATAATGTTCTATTTACGAAGCCATAAAAGCGGTAATATATTCGGCCATTGGGTATTGATACAAAAATCTAATCTGTGCTCACATGTCATCGTTAGATGCGAGCAAATAGCATTTGATCAACAATGCACGAAGGGGGAGGAAGGAACAAAACGTTTTTCATATTTGTTAATGGACAAATTCCTCGTGCCTTTTATGCAGACGATAAAGACATCGAAACGAAGAAGTGATGGGTACAAAGCACACACGAATATGTCATGAAATTGATCAGGGCGAAAAGAAATCCGATTTTTCTTACGCAAAATTCTCCAATGACTCCTTTGAAGGGATTTTCTCGAAAGCGGACAGAAAAGCACAAAGTTCTATGAAAGTAATACAAATTCTGCAGAAACGGTAAAATTAATCCCCCCGAAAAGAACACCTGGTTATCTCTCCTTACAAAAATTAAAATCAAGATATAATACTGTTAAACCTCCTGTCTATAATCCTTATTAAAATTTTGATCGAAGTCCATCACATCATTTTGAATCTAGAAAATGTCTAAAATTTAACGCTTCAGCTTAAGTAGGCCCAAGAAAAAGTTTAAAATCCGTAAATCCTGCTAAATTTATGTCTAACGAATATGGATGCATTTAATGCTAATCTGAAATATTTGAATTTTCAAATTAGAGTTTTTTGCTCATCTAATGCTTCTAAAACGTCCTTTACAAAACTGAAATTTGAAGAATTTTTATTGATATCTAATGCCTATAGTTAGAACATCTGAATTTTCACGGAAGGTTCGCACCCCTTTAGCCTATTAACAAAACACTTGATTAAACTAAATATAACCCATATTGGAACCCTTATGTCTAACAACTGTGTTCTAATATTCATGATTGACAAACATTTAAAGTAATTTCCTTAATCCATGGATTTTCGATGTAGGCTCATCTCCTCAGAGGAAAGTCATTCGCAAAATATTAATTCAGGTTTAGTATAATTTTGTTATTTAACATATGCATAGGAAATATATTAAAGATTCAATCTTTTTAAGGAACTCAAAGAAAGAAAGAAAATAAGAAGTGAAACAAAAAAGGATAAGCGATTTTTGAATCCAATTAGAATGGTAATTCTTGAATAGAAAAGGATAATGTTTTTAGGTTCCAGATTGGTTGAAGATTCCCACATTGAAGGTAAAATCCAAACGTTCAATGAAGTATCCAGAATGAAAGGTAACATTCCTTTTAGATTTATTAGGTTCCATTTTTGGTAATGTAAAATCAGTAAAAAGACTTTCTATTTTCATAAAGTAAAATTCAGCTGGTCAAAATGAATATTTCGATTAGCTAAAATAGTCATAATAAATTAAAAGTTATTAGAATTTAAAACAGTTTAAAATCGGTATTTTAAGAGTGAATTTAAAAGAAATAAAATAGAGACTTTAAAAACCGTAAGTTTTTTTTTTAAGTCGCTTAGGTAAATTTTTCGAGTTTCTAATTAAATGAAAAGAAAAATTAAAATTTTTTATTTATATATATATTCTGAGTAAATGCTTAAAGAAAGAGAGTATGTATGTAGGGGGATAGAGAATGAAAGATACACCTGTCATAAGGGGGTTGTGAGGCATTGTTTGACATGCAGCGAATGATAAATCGTCAAGGAAAGAGGAGGAAAGAAGTTTTTATGAGAGGGAGACAATAGAATGCGTAAGTGGAAGGGTGGGGGATTGTCTATTATTTTATTGAGAATTACTTTAAATGTTTATATTATTTGTTCAAACAATAAATGTTTTGTTTTGAAAATTATATTTTCTGAAAGAAATTTAAATATAAAAACTGTAATATATATATATATATATATATATATATATATATATATATACCTTTTCTACTATTATATAAAAGGAATTTTCTGTATCTGTTTGTCTGTGTGTTTGTGAGTTTGTTTCCAATGGGTTCTAAAATGGCTGGATAGAGTTTTTATGAAATTTCACACAAAGGTGCATTATGTATCTGGTAGTGTTCTTGGATAGATTTTACATACATGAAATAATAGAGTGTTGATTAAATATGGGTAAATATAAGCATAATAAACATAATATTGGAAAGATGAATAAATTAAACGATTATATACAGGATTAAAACTATAAAAACTAGGAGAATATATATTTACCTTATATAATTTGTTAGAAAATGAAAGAGTAACCGGGCAGAATTAACTAATAATATATATTAAGTAATGAGTATCACCTATTGATTCGACACATTAAAAAAAAGATGTCTCACTCCTATACAAAATATAACAAATAAGGAGCATTGTTTGAGAGAAGCCCTGGAATTGTCTTATGGAAACATTAACCGTAACAGGAAATTAACATGAATTTGATTGGTAAGCTAGCTAGTCTCCCTGTAGCTTAACTGCCATACATATAATTTCATAATTTACTATATATATATATATATATATATATATATATATATATATATATATATATATATATATATATAAAGGGTGAGAGATAATTAATTGTAAAATTATCAATCAAGTTTTCATAGGAGGAAACATAACAAAATCAAATTTATATGTACGATCGTTTCGGAAGCGATATCATTTTATTCATTCGATATTTACAAATAAAACCGAAAACGAATGAAATTTGATTTTATTATGTTTCCTCCTATGAAAACTTGATTGATAATTTCACAATTATTAATCTCTCACCCTTTCTCTTTATATAGTTGTAGGTAATTACACCTATTGAGCTTATCATAACTGAAATACTCCGAGCTCAGCACCTTTAAATATATTTTACTGATGCTTTGCTCATTTAGACCCTGTTTGTTATGTATATATATATATATATATATATATATATATATATATACATATATATATACATACATATATATACATATATATATATACAGAGAGAGAGAGAGAGAGAGAGAGACAGAGAGAGAGAGAGAGAGAGAGAGAGAGAGACACACACACACACAGAGAAAGACAGACAGACACAGAGACAGCGAGAAAGAAAGAGAGAGAGACGTTTGTGGGAGAGAGAGTGAGGAGGAAGGCGAAAACTGAAGGGATGGTGTGAGTAGGGGATGCAGAGAGAAATAGATAGAGAGATAGAATCGGCGGTGAGACAACTGGAAGAGATAGAGAAAGAGGGAAATGCATCCGTGAAAGTGAGAAAAGGTTGTTTGTAGAATTCAAGTCGACATGGAAAACGGCCTGCAGAGATAAACGGAGTTGTTAAAAAAGAAGAAGAAAAAAAAGAGTAAATAAAATCAATTAAAACAAACAAAACAACTTAAAACAAAAATTGAAAACCAAATACAATCGCAAAATAAAGAAGAAAATAAAACAATGTTGTTTTGCAATAAATCATTAGTATTTAGATTGATTTTCGATTGGTTCGTAATTTAATAAGATTACGAGATACTTGATTGCAGGCACACATGCGCACGGCTGTCAATGGTCATATAATACCTTGTCAGTATCCAGTGTGCTATAGCTAAATGTGCATAGCCTGTCCAAATAACAAAGCTTCCTAGTGACAATGTCGGTCGAACGACATTCATCTGATTGTAACCTGTAACATAATTTCATGCGGTCACTTGGTCTGATGTCCTATTCGGAAATTAGCTGTGGACGCACGTGTAAACAAATGTCACGTGTAATGCCTTGCTGTAGCCTTGTAGCAGACTTGGTCGCAGAGGCACGTTCACACAAAATGTCAAACAAATGGATAAACAAACGACTTTTTTTAAATATTAAAATTAAAAACAGATCCAGGGTTTCCAAAATGTCATGATCGCTATATACAAAAAGAAATCCCGCATTGATAGAGAAACATTCTAATACCTGTATACTGAGAATCAATAAATAAAAGTCGGAAGGATATATAAAATAAAAGAATTTGTGTTATTTGTTCGAATTTCAAACATTTTTATCTAACGTGTTTTTTTTTTTAAATATTGATTTAGTTAACTCTTTCTGGGAATTTCTTATTTTAATCAATGAACCCATTTACTAATCACTTATATATATATATATATATATATATATATATATGTATATATATATACATATATATATATTAAGTAATGTGATTGATAATTTAAAATTTGAAAAATCAAATTTTAACTAAATTAAAAATCCGTTTCATAAGAAGGAACAACAAAAAAATCAATTATCTGTACGATCGTTTCGGAAAACAGTGCTTTTTATTTTTTTTTTTCAATCACATTACTTAATATATAATCAGCTCTAGGATATCTACCTATCGAGCTTATTATATATCTAAATTACAACGAGCACTTTCTCTTTCCCGTATTTCAATTAAACTAGTAATTTCACTGTTACATTGAAATACACTCAGCTCTTTAGACTATTACTCTAATCTCCTTTATATATATATATATATATATATATATATATATATATATATATATATATATATACAGCCTTTGAGATTTGAAAAAAAGTGTGAGAGAAAATTTACTCGCCCCAAAATATTTTTACTCGTCCGACTTTATGTCTTTGTTTCAGTCAATAATAGTAAATAATTTTGTAACAATTCAAGAAATTACCGTGTGTATAATCTAACAAGAAAATATTTGTTTTACTCTTGTTAATCAACTATTTTATTACTACAAACATTTCAGTAAATATTAAAAAAAAACGTTAAAATACAACATCAGTTTCTTTATATAGCATCATTCATATTATTGGTCCATAGAAATAAGAATCATTTCTTCGGATGCTTGACGGAACGATGCGTTTTTTTCCTCCTTTAAATGTTCGTCTTTACTTTTGTAAGCATGAAGTGTATGTAGTTGTAGTGTCGAAGAATTTTTTTTCCAAATGAATTTCAAAATCAGAGAGCTAAATGAAGGTGACACTTTGACTTTGACTACACGCCGAATGTGTAAATTTGACCTCTTGCTGACCTTTAGCGTGACCACTCTTTTTTCAATACGATATTCCAACGGTCTCACAGCTTGAGATGAAAGAATTCACAAATGATGAGACATAGGTCATTCTAAGTCACCGCATATTTGAGAGTCGTAAAATAAATGAGTTTTTCCCTATTCTTTATTTAAAGAAATTTTATCGACTGGCGGGCGAGTGATTCATGACTTTTAGCTTTTAGTCGCCCCAATAAATTTTCATTCGACTGTGGCGACCGGTCGTGTAAAGTCTCAAAGGCTATATATATATATATATATATATATATATATATATATATATATATATATATATATATATATAGGTTGGTCGCTAGAAAAGCGGGAAATTTTAAGGTCAGCTGAGATCATGAATAAAATGCGTGATTGCTATTTTTGATTGGTTCTTTTGTGGGGTTTGTAAGTTAAGACGCTGAAGTGACGCACGGACGACATTTTGAGTATCTATGTGTATAATATAACATTTGTCTTTAAAAAACTTTGTAAAAATTATTCTTTATAACTAGGGACCACCCTGTATATATATATATATATATATATATATATATATATATATATATTATATAAAACTGAACGTCTGTGTGTGTATGTGTGTGTGTGTGTCTGGTCACGAAAAACTCCTATTTAAAAAAAAAAATGATTACATATAATGATAGAAGATATATCGAGGATCGGGAATGGGTATCTTTGATCTGGCAGAACGGTGGTTCATAAAAATTAGGGGGTCTGCGTTTGCGCCTGGCCCCCAAAGTATGGAAATAAAAAATGAAAAAAAAAAGACGTTTATAAGGGTTTTTGATATAGATGTACATAAGAATACTTTGATAAGTATGTTTTAACTTAAATAGGGATCGTATAATAAAATTGTGGGGTCTGCGTTCGCATCTGGGCCCCATAGAATGGAAATAGGCACAGACTTTAATAAAGACTTTTCATATCTATCTGCGTAAGTATACTTTGATAATTATGTTTCAGTTTGAAGAAATATGGTATAATAAAATTATGGGATGTTCGTTCGTACCTGACCGCATAGAATGGAAATATGTCACAAAATTTATCAAGTTTTTTTTTAATATAGATCCACAAAATATTGTGATAAGTGTTTCAGTGTGAAGAGGTATGGTATGATAAATTATGGGGTTTATCTATTTTATTTTTACTTTCATCATATTTTGCTTTGGTTTTGATACCCCCAAATTCGAAGCTGTCTCTTTACAACTCTACCTTTTCATGACCTATCATACTTTCATAAATCAGAGTCCATTTTCTGTAGGCTGTTTTTGAACCCAGTCAACGACGGCTACTTTTGCTAGTATATATATATATATATATATATATATATATATATATATATATATATACACACACACCAAGTGGCTTAAATAAGTTTCCAGACTTTTTTCATATGGGCACTTTCATTGATAGTACACACATGAAATTCTAGTTCTCTCCAAAGTAATCTCCTCCGACTGCAATGCACTTGTAGCATTTCAGCAACTTCTGGAAGGCCTCATGAAAATCCTCTGGTGTGGGGGTGTTAATGGCCCTCTTCAAAGCCTTTTTCATCATCTCAGTTGTCTCAGAACGATAGCCTCTAAAGTTTTCCTCGAGCTTAGGGAATTACCAAAAGTCACAGGGAAAATGTTTGGACTATAGGGAGGGTGAGGAATTATCTTAGTCAAATTTTCTGAGACAAGAATGGAATTGTGGACTAGTGCACTGGGAAAAACTTCGCGCGAATCCTCCGCATCTTCAGTTCCTTGCGAATAATTGTGTATACGGTGCTCACATTGACATCATTTATTGCCTCTATAGGTACACGACGGTCTTTATCCATGAAATTCTTAATTTGGCCAATCAATGTTAGTGTTCCGATTTCCTTACTCCTCCCACATCTCTCAGTATCCCCCAGACTTCCTGCCTTCCTTAAATCTCTTATACCAACCAAAAACTGATTATCGAGCTATGCAAAATGGTTCAAAAGCAATCTTAAGCATTCAATACGTGTCTCTGTCATTTTTTCCAAGTTTAAAACAGAATTTTATTGCATATCATTCTTCTAAAGTGTCCTCAGACTGCATTTTTGAAATTCACCAGCTGTGTCAATCAGGCTTTAGTAGGGTGTATTCAAATTCCAATTGTAACTGTTCACTTGAACCTAAAATAATAAAAAATTGTCTGTCATCTCATAAGATGTATAGTAATAACATACTGATTTTTAAGTGTCTACGACGATTTTAAATACTTGTACAAAAAGTCTGGAAACTTATTGAAGGGATCTCGTATATATATATATATATATATATATATATATATTTAGGCATGACAGAAAAGAATGTATACTAAGATAAATATTTTTGCTAAGATTAATACAGGCTTATTTATATTTACAGATAAGAATAGCGTTGAAATAACGTAGAGTATCTCATTAAAATTGCATCTAACAACATTGAAGCATGCCACGAACCAAAGGAGCATCAGACCTATCAGAATTTCTGTGAGGACAAATCGTTGGTCAACATGAAGATGGTCTTAATAATGGCAAAATAGCAGGGAATATTTAAATACACTTTTCTACTGTTAATAGAGTGATTTATAAAATTTCCAACAGATGATGAAGAGTGTACAAAACCTCATCCAGTTTGCGCGGGCCCTCTGAAAAGAAATGTTGAAGAGGATCCTCGGTGCAAAGCCTCTTACATTGCAAAGTCCCAGAATAGTTGTTAGGTATCTTCACAAGCTGGGCTACTGTGATGCATTTTTGAGTGATGTTCGCTCAGACCTGGTGGAGAGTGAGGGAAACATGAATTCTGTTAAACATGTTTCACTGTTACATGAAGAACTCCTACCAATATTCTTAAGTGGTAAAAAGAACCGAGTTAATTCCCCATTTATGGAAGACAGAGCTCCTTGTCACTCTGCTAGGGCAACACAACATTGGTTGAGCCAAAATGTGATGAATAAACTTCCTTGGCCAAGTCAGTTTCGGCATATGAACCCAATTGAAAAGCTTTGCGGTGTTGTATAGGGGTACATATTTAACGATGGTGATGATGAGGGAGAGAAGACACACACACACACACACACACACACACACACACACACATATATTACTTCATGGCGACGACTGTGACAATTCTTTGAGGTTTCATATAAATACAGACTGGGAGATACTTCACTTAAAATGGTGGGGAGGACACATAATTCTTGGAAGGGTTTACAAAAAGTTCGTTATAAGATGATGATAAAATACAGTTACCTTTTTGTTGTAAGGAATTACGAAACAAACAGTTACAAACATATTTGGTTCTTTATTCAATCGACCGATCGGTGACTACATGGTTTACTCTTCTACCCTTCGCCTCTAAGGGGCTCCCATTCTCCAACTCTATCGCCGTGTGTGATCTACTCTGATTATCTCATTCTCATCAACTTTTGACTGACTTGACCTCCGAACCCACAGACTCCTGTATTGAGAAATCTCCTTTGTTTATGACGTCAGAAGTGTGGTTTTCAAACGTGACTAATTTTCACGTGGTTGGACATAGGTTTGTCCAAACACACTTTTGGCAAACAAAAGAATCCTCAATTCTAATTCTAACCTATTTTTAAGCAATATATTTTTAATTTGCATTATCCATTGTTATAACTGATATATTTAATATTCAGATTTCTAAAAGAATGGACAATCAACTCTTTTCCAGACATAAACACTATTTAACTATTTTTAATAGAATTAACAATAGACTTAATTTCTAACAGCGGTATATTAGACCGAAATTTTCGTAAAAAGAAAAGGTAGCCATGTTCTAAGCCGAACCTTTAGCATTATTGCATCAGACATGGCAGAAAATTCCGCAAAATTATATTCGTCATCTGATCAATGCCATGCCTAGAAGCGTACTAGCAATAAAAACATCAAATGTCAACCAAGTATTAGTTATTAAATTTGTTACCATTTATTTGGATTTTTTTCTTTAAATCATATGTTTATTGAAATAAAATGTTTCTATGAGTGTATATTCTTTTTTGTCCCATCTCTCTCTCTCTCCTCTCTCTCTCTCTCTCTCTATATATATATATATATATATATATATATATATATATATATGCGTGTGTATGTACACAGTAAAACCCCGGGATACAGTGGCTCTAGTGTATTCTTTTCACAGGTTACGATGTGGAATACGAGGTTTTCTGGTATTTATCCCACCTTACGGTACAATTTATAATGTTTATAATAATGTATATAATCATATACATGCGCACTGTATGCTGTACTGTATTCTGTTACTAATTTTTAATGCCGTATCCTGGGTTCCGAAAAAAATCAAAACTTTTCGTGATATCGGAAGCGAAAAATTTGATCCCCTTTTTCGTTTCCTAAAACGATTTTTTTATTTCTTTGGGAGGGAGAGCCTTTTTTTTTTTTTTGGAAAAGAGAGACTTTTTTTTTTGGAAGGGAGAAACGATTTGGCAAGACTTTTCCTTCCTATTAACTATTATGATGTTCGGTCTTCTTGCTTGTATGTGTTTCTCCGTTTGTATATTCATGTCCCATAGGATTTTGTCACTTTTATTTTTAAGTGCTGCTGCCGATTTATACCTATATCATTTGTCAGAGTATTCAAGATATATAATTCTCAGTGTACTGCCTTCCCCACTTGATTGCGTCTATGTTTATTTCCTTTTTGAGATAGTTTGCTGAATTCACTTATTATGTGCTTTATTGTTTCGTCTCTTTGTCTACAGAGTCCACATTTCCTGTTTTTGTTCACAGAGTCTGCATTATTATTATTATTATTATTATTATTATTATTATTATTATTATTATTATTGGCTCACAAGGGGCTTTCACACATAGCATAAAGGATCTATCCTTGAACACAGCCTGTGGTGTTCTCTGGAACCTGAGTGACAACACGTCTCCCCAGTTTTCCAGTGCTCTCCACGTTTTCTAATAACATTTGCAAATAAATGTGCATCATTGCAATAGCCGCCCACCATCTATCTCTCGCCAGCAGCGGACATTGGTCGCCAATGTGACGTGGTTAAGATGAAAAATTGGAAATATAACTAATAGGAAGAGGCTAAATAAGAAACAGGAAGAATTAAACCGAAAAATAGTAGCAAAAGAAGGAAGATTGAGAGAATATAGATACAAATCTAAACAGTACAAGCAAAACAGGACATTTGAAGACAATGAAAGTTAATTCTACCAAAATGTGAGCAGAGGAGAAAAAAAAAAAGAAAGACCAAACAAAACGGAAACAAAACTTTACTGGAGTAAAATATGGGAAGAACGACAGGATCACAATAGAAATGCCGAATGGCTGAAAGATATGGAAGAAGAGTTACAACAAATCGAAGAAAGAACAGTTAATGAAATTAGCAAGGAAACCTCGAAGAAGACCATAGGAAAAATGACGAACTGGAGAGCACCAGGACACGATGGAATACGTGCATGCTGGTTAAAAAAATTCACATTACACGAAAGACTAGCTTAAAACCTAAGAAAATCTATAGAGGAAACAAATGTGCCAGATTAGATGGCAAAAGATAAGACCACTGATACAGAAGGGCACAGAGAAAAGAACCGCCCCCAGCAATTATAGGTCGATCACGTGCTTACCCAATATGTAGAAAATATTAACAGCACAACTAAGGGAGCAAATCTACCACTCCCTGTATAATCGTGGACTTCTTCCCGAAAAAGAGAAAAGATGCCAAAAAGGTTAAAGAGGGACACATGATCTGCTATACATAGACCAAAATATTCTAAAGGAAATAAAAAGGAGAAAGAATCTCGCCATGGCGTGGATCGATTACAAAAACGCATACAACAGGACCCCCTCCTAACATGGATAACGGAATGCTTAAAAATGTATTAAATATCAAGCAGGATCATCAACATGATAGAAAATGCAATGAAAACGTGGAGATTGGAACTGATAGCTTATAGACAACACATAACAGAAATTAACGCACAAAGAGGCATCTTCCAGGGAGATTCAGTATCACCATTACTGTTCATCATAGCCATGATATCCCTGAACATTATACTGAGAAAGTGCCAAGCTGGATACAAGTTCTCTAACATGAAGGAAAAAATGAACAAGCTGATGTACATGGACGACCTGAAACTTTTCGCAAGGACCGAAAATGAACTATAGGCTCTAATAAACACTACCAGAATCTTCAGCCGGGATATCCGAATGGAATTTGGTATGGAAAAATATGCACTACTAATTATAAGAAAAGAAAAACTGGAGAAAACAGAAGGCACGAAACCACCGAATTACACGGAAATGAGGGCATTAGGGGAACAAGACACCTATAAATACCTGGGAGTTCTGGAAGCAGACACCCTCAAAACAACAGAAATGAATGAGAGAATTGGAAAAGAATACCTCAGGAGAACAAGAAAACTTCTGGAAACTAAATTATATAGTAGAAACCTAATAAAAGGTTTCAGTACATAGACAGTATCATTAGTAAAATACTCTGGACCGTTCATAGGGTGGATTAAAGAAGAACTGAGACAGCTCTATCATAAGATCAGGAAACTCATGACCATGCACAACGCACTACACCCGAAGGACGATGTTGACTGACTCTACATGAAAAGGAAAGACGGTGAGAGGGGACTGGTATGTATAGAAGACTGTGTGAACACACACACACACACACACACACACACACACACACACACACACACACACACACACACACACAAAAAGAAATAGAAAAATACATAACGCAAAACACTGAAAAGATAATTATGGCAGTGAGAGACACTGATCCCCCCCTAAAAAAACAAACAAACCAAAAAACAAAAACACAGAGAGAAAAAGGATAATAATAATAAAAAATAGGAAGAGAAACAACTACACTGAAGATTCGTTAGGATGACAAAGATAAGAATAACGAAAACACTTGGACGTGGATGAGAAAAGGACACGCAAACAGAAAAAAACTGAATCTCTAATAACGGCAGCTCAAGATAACCCGATAAGAACCAACCACTTGTAGTCAATCTATGCCCTGGCTATATTTTTTCTACCTTTTACTTCTTTTGGTCTATGCATAGTAAATCATGTGTTTCTCTTTTTTCTTTTCGGCATTCTTTCTGTTTTGTCCTCGATTATTAAGGGAATGGTAAATTTGTTCTCTCAGTTGTGTTGTTAATATTTTCTACATGTTTGGCAAACAAGTTATAAACCTATAGTTTCTGGGGGACGGTTCTGTTTTTGTGCTATTTTTTGTATCGGTGTGGTTCTATTCTAGCATATCTGCCGGTGAATATCTCTTTTCAGGTCTTGAAACGCCGGGCTGCGATGCTAGTTATACTTGAAAAATATCTTCGTGTGTTACTTTTTCTTATTTTTAGAATTACAGTACCTTGTATATCAACTTTCGAGTCTGTAGACTTAAAATTGACAAAGTTATTGCGTAGGGAATGTACACAGACACACACACACACACAAACACGTTCACTTTTATAGATATATAGATAGATTAAGAAAATGGGCGATATGCTGTAATCAGCTATGGAAAATGTTCGTGAAAAAAAATTGTTGATATTTAAATATGAAATACGGAAATAGAAAAGAATAGGAAACTAATTTTGACTCGAAGATCGTTGCACACACAGAAAAAGAAGAAGAAAACATTATTGGCGTAGACAAGAAAAAAAATAAAAGAGAGGAATGAATTTTAGTTACACAGTGCAATTGTGTGAATAGTGAAAACGTCCTCAATGTGTTTAGTAAACATGTCAATCAAACTGTTGCTGTTTTCAAAAGCCAAACTTGAATGTTCTCCTTGTTTAAACAAAGCAAGAAAATGCTTCGAATTGTGCTATGAAATTGCGTTTGTTCCTTTTTGAAGTCTTCAGCGTTTATGTTTCGAGAAAAAAAAAGACAATTGAAATTGAATTTCTTGGCTTTATTGAAAACAATTAGAGAATGTGTATAGATATATTTGAAATTGAAATGTAATTATCTTATGTATTAATAATTATATCTGTTTTAAGAAAGCTACATGTTTTTATAGTGTTTTGATGTTTTTAAGAAATCGTGGATTCCCGTCCAGGCAGGTGTCTTTGTAAATGACGTGGCGCCCAGCAAATTTTTGTTACTAATTAATGTAATTTTTATATATACAGGGTGACCCAAAATAAACAAAAGCTAAATGGAGGCCATCTAGAACATATGCTGTAGAACGGAGAAAAAAAGGCCAAAGACCCTAGTGTTTTGATGTGATGTTTTGAATATACTAAACTAGTTATGACCAAAGTTTCATTTCATTCGGACAAAACACTAAGAAACGGGGCCTAATTAGAGTTGGGGCCCGTTTTTTTGGGTAACCCTGTATTTATAGTTGAATGGAACGATTCTGAAATTTATCTTTTTGTTGGATAGTAAAAAGTGATTTTCAGCCGACTCTAAAATTGTGCTGTTGTCTTTTTGTGATTATGTATTGTATTGTATTGGCAGATGGAGTAGTCGGGTTATCTTTGCCTTGTGGCAATGATTAATTTTAAAATAAGAAGATGATGTAAAAAAAAATACTAAAAGAAAAGAAATAAGAATTATTAAGCAGTGTATAGGAGTAGGAAATGAAAAAAAAACAGACTATTATAGAGGATTATAAGATGTAGAGGTCAGCAATAGGTTAAGAGTTGAATAGAAAGGTTTTAGTAACGGCGGCAATTTTTTTTTGTTTTCGGAGTGAGTTACGAGTTTTGGGATTATTTTCAAGATTTCATCGATGACGTGTAGTATCGACGGAAGGCAAAGACGCTTCTCGCATTAAGAATCTGTGTTCTGCATGTTCTGCCCCTCCCCCAGAGGGCTAGTTGCGGTTGCCGGTTGGAGTAGAAATTGCTCCACACAGCGAATAAGGCAGACGTATTCCCGTCAATGTGTGCTATAGCGAATTGGGAAGAATCAATTGTTGGGGGTAAGGATCCCTAAACAGATTGCTGAAAGGGGCGTGATGACGGTTGAAGTCCATCACGATGCAATCACTCAGGTGCAATGAGGAGGTGTATAAAAATAGATGGGTCGACGTTTTGATCATTTAACTTGGGGTATAGTAAAGAGTATCTAAGAATTTACCACAGAGTAGAAAAGGTTTTCTGTTGTTCTCCCCAAATATTAGTAGAGTAAAGAAAGGTCAATGATGAAAAGGGCATGGAAGTGTGAAATTCTTTTTGGTCCACCCATGGAAAGAAAAGCTGGTCTGTAAAGACAGGGACGAGAATTGTCCGTTCTTTTTGTAAAATGTCGGAGCAGAGAAAGTTGTACACACATATGGAGAGCACAAATATAAAAAAACTAAGTTTCTTATATCAGTTGTTAGATGAGCATTTGATTTTAAAGATTGTCTTCTTTGAAACACAGAAATGTTCTTATCTTTTGAAGATTTATATGAAATTATTTAGTATTTTACCCTTTTAATCACAATAAGTATCGTGTCTATTTATGTAAATAAACTATATAATGACCGATATACTAAAAATTCAAAATTTTTTAATTCCCCCTCCCCAAAATATTTTTCAAATGCCGCATTTTACTTTATTGAATTATAAATGTAACATATAAAAAATAATCAATTTTGTTTTACTGTCAATGAAAAAAAGAAATGCTTTTATTCTGTTTGGAGAAAACGTTTTAATATAAACTAAAACAAATTGCTTACCTTCCTCTAAGAAGTTGTCTATGGTTGTATAAAACACAACATTGCCAAGTACGAAATAAAGCTCTTTTTCTTACATAATGTAAAAATTCTCCCTATAATACCCTTTTCGAAGCAAAAAAATGGCCTCACTTCATGGCATAAAACTTTAGCAATTATATGTCTATGTCTTGCTTCAAGTCCATAGACTGATTGGCAGTCTTCGGATGTTAATTTTACTGCCCTTTCAACACTATGTGAATGTGCAGGCAAATCAGGTAACTCTGGTTTCTGCCGCTCATCATTAATGCCTGAAGTTCATGATCTGATAATTCTTCAGTCAACGCTGGCTCTGACACCCCACTTTGAGAAAGGTCTATCAAATGTGACCAATGTAAAGCGTCAAAATGTTTTGTTGAATTTTTTAAAATGCTTTTTCGCTGGTTCCCCACTCCCGAAAAAGAAAAGAGAAATTAAATTATTTTATTGACTTGAACAAATGAACACAACTTTTATTTATTTATTTTATCGAAATACTAATTTAAAATGGACGTATAAATCGGCGTAAACAATTTGATCAGTTTCATATAAATAACTATTGTTAAAATTCGTTTTATAGTCTTTTCTCTCACTTCCATTCCGTCTGATTTCAACATTGAACAACAAAATATTTTTAGGCAAAATGGCAAAAACATTAAATCAAAGATTTCTTAAAGCAATTTCGTAAATTTCCTGAATTTCTGGAGGCTATCATCACAACTTGACGGTGTACAAGGAAACATTACCCAGCTAAAATAAAGCCATAGGTTATTGTTTTTTAATTTATTTTAAATGAAATATTTTTCAGGATTTTTTTTATCGACTCTCATTTTCTTTTCTGAAAAAACACATAAATATTACAAACAAAAGAAACAAATATTGCTTACACTATCTTCATTTTCTTCTTCAAAAATGGCATTAATATGACATGCTTAGTCTTTCATTTAACACCGGCATCTGGGGATATAGCGACGGGATATTGATTTTTTTTTCAATCTTTAAATTCAATTGCCCAAAAAACGATAAAGTTTTGGAAAAACATATTTTGTGTGGTTATTCTTAATGTTATTTGACAAATTTCTCTGGAGAGACATAGTCGTAATAGCAAAATCGACCTACCCTATTGTCCGTGTTGCTGAGGCAGATGGGCATAAATAGACTGCAAAACGATAACTTAGAGTTCAAATAGTGAAGAAGCCACGGTAGACATTTAGTAACACGATACACAATAACACGACGTATCGATGAACTCCTCTATAATGTAACACACATCCTTCATTTCCTTCTCGAAACTTCAATATTTTGGATAAGAAACTCTGAACTACTTCAGTTTCGTCCATGTTTTTATTAGAATCGGCACATTTAGACTTTTATTGATGGCAGTATGTTTATAGTGTTCAATTTACTTGCACGGCATGCGTTTTTCCATGATTCCAAGTCATAAAGACTAATGTTGCAGAGTGAAAAACTCATATTAACTTGTTTGCATAGCTAGAGAGAAAGAATGTTAGGAAACAAGTTTTAAAGAAAATAAAACGTGAATATTTAACGTAATAGAAGATAAACAATTATATAATGGAATTTACGACGAGCAAAATATAATTAGGATATTTACAATAAACAAATGGTTTCGGAATTTAGTTTAAGTAAAAATATGATTGCAATAAATTGTAAAACAAAAATGAAATAATGTAAAATGTTTTTCTAATACAGAAATAGTTTAACGATAACAAATGATTGACCTTTTTGCATAAGTGATTACTTAAGCAGGAACAATATTTTTGTTATATCTAAGGGTAGTTGCAGATCAAGAGTTGAGTTTGGACTGAGAGGTTCTTCTGGTGAGCTCGAAAATTAAGTTTTTCCAATCGAGCGTACGGTTCGCTCGGTGAGAGGTCGTCTGTTGCGTCCCGGTAGCTATGGGGATGTTTACGCTCAGGATGTAGGAAACTCTTGTAATAAGATTGTGATATCGGGAAAACCAGGGAACCGTGAAGTATGAAAATAAAGCTACACAGATAAAGAAGCTGTCTGGTGTGAATATTCCATATTATTTTAGCGTCCTAAAGTATCAAATAGGCGACGAATTGGAACCTATAAGAAAGTATGTCCCTTTGTCTGTGAGCCAAACAGACAAGGATATGTTTTATGAACTGTTACACGGTTGTTAAAAAACACACATACATGTACCCATACAATGACAAAGTGATATATACACTCACGTATGCAACAGTATTTAAAATGCAATAAAATGCTATAAAATAAAGTAAAATAAAAATGTTGAAATGACGTTACGAAACTCATTTCATTCTCCATATTTTGATTAAGAAACTCAGAACTACTGAAGATTCATCCAAGTTTGTGTTGGAGCAGCACATATAGACTTTTGTTTTGGGCGAACTGTTTATAGTTGATACTGTATTCAGTTTACTTGTGTAGGTGGGAATATTATTATTATTATTATTATTATTATTATTGGCTCACAAGGTGCGTTCACGCAGGTTATCAAAGATCTCATTAATTGCAGCCTGTGGTGTTCCTTATGCCTACACTGTTTTCTTATTTTGCATACGAAACGTCGATTCTTTTAAGTTGTTAATGAAAATTTCAAATAGTATTAACGAAGAACAAATGCAATTCGGCTTTTTTTAAAAAAAGAAATAACATTTTGTTACAATTTTCAATCAATTACATTAAAAAAAACATTAAAAAATATTTATACTGATCTGCTCTTATAATATACTAGCCTGGCTACTCGGCGTTGCTCCGGTGTTTGGAGGTGTGCGTTGAGCAAAAAAAATACAAAACAAAACTTGAACCCGTACAGCGAAGGAAGAAAAGAACGTGAAAAATAAAACCCAACAAAAGACAAAAGAAACAAAAAACGTGACGTCTTTGCCGTTGCGGAAATGACGAAATTTTAATCGAAAAAAAGGGATGACTTTCGAAAATATCGACGAAAAAAGCGACTCATCCCTGTAGATAAGTGCCCACTTGAGGGCGAAGGAATGAATGTTTTTAGCCAATTTCTCGATATTTGTCGTCCGAAGGATCGGGCATACAAAACGATACCAATCTCGTGAAAATCAGCCACTTCTGTCGAAAGTTTTAGGCAGACATACAAACATATATACATACATTTAATCAAACAGGCGAGATTTATATTATAGACTAGCTGGACGCCCGGCGTTGCCCGGTCGTAGAACACGCTTCAACATGATAATTTATGCAAATGGCGTTTGTATTATAACAGAATCAATCCTCTATTAATTATTATATACTAGCATGAGTGCCCGGAATTGCTCGGGTGTTTTGAGGTGTGTGTTGAGCAAAAAAAATAAATAAATAAAAAATAAAAAAGTGGTAGTAGGCAGGCAGGCTCGAACTCGTAACGCAAAGCAGGAAAATAACGTGAAAAAATGACGTCTTTGCTGTTGCGCCCATCACCGAACAAGAAGTGACGAAAATTCAAATTAAGACTAGTCAATCGAAAAGAGGGGATGAGTTCCGAACAAAGACTAGTCAATCAAGGGGATGACTTTCAAATTAAGACTAGTCAGTCGAAAAGTGGAGATAACTTTCGAAAATATCGGCGAAAAAAAAGCGACCTCTACCTGTAGATAAGTGCCCAGTTGAGGGTGAAGGAATTAATGTTTTTAGCCAATTTCTCGATATTTGTCGTCCAAAGGAGGGTCGAGCTTACAAAAGGATACTGATCTTGGAAAAATCCGTCGCGTCTGTCAAAAGTTTTAGGCATACATACATACATACATACATACATACATACATACATACATACACACACACATACATACATACATACATACATGCATTTAAACAGGAAGGTGAGATTTATATTATTAACTAGCCTGAGTGCCTGACGTTTCCCCGGTGTTTGGAGGTGTTTTTATAAAAAAATTGGTAGTAGACAAGCAGGCTCAAACATGTACAGCGAACAGGACATACATACATACATACATACATACATTTGAACAGACAGGTGAGATTTATATTATACACTAGCCTGGATGACCGACATTTCCCGGCTGTTTGGAGGTGTATGTTGAGCAAAAAAAATAAAAAGTGGTCGTAGGCCGGTAGGCAGGCTCGAACTCGTACCGCGAAGGAGGAAAAACGTGAAAACAAAACGTAACATCTTTGTCGTTGCGACACGGAGGTGGCAAACGTTTAAAATAAGGCTAGTCAATCGAAAAGAGGGGCTTACGTTCGAAAATATCGTCGAAGAAAAGCGACCCTTCCCTGTAGAAAAGTGCCCAGTTAAGAGTAAAGAAATTAATGCTGTTAGCCAATTTTTCGATATTTGTTGTCCGAAGGGTTGGCCATACAAAACGATACCAATCTCGCGAAAATCCGTCGCCTCTATCGAAAGTTTTAGGCATACATACATACATTTAAGCAAACAGGCGAGATTTATATCATAGATGTTCAACTCTGAAGTGTATTTTTTACATTTTTCAAAATATATGCGTTTACCGCCATTCAAACATATTTTTAAAAGCATTACATTTCTAATAATTATTTCGAGCGTTTTAAGAATCAGAATTTGTACTTGTATCAGAATTGGGAATTTAGAACAGAATCGTAATTGCATCAGAATTGGTGAAAAAGTTGGAATTTTCACATCTTTAATACACACACAGACAGATACACATAAACACACACACATACACACATACATACGTCAGAATGTATACAAAATGTATACACTCTGACGACCGTTATTTTTGTAACCAATAACTTGTTAAATCAATAAAGTTTTATTTATTTCACAAAATAATAATCTGACAGGCGAGAGAGTTTAGGTCTCTAGGAGGGGTGTGGCGGCCGATCGTACGAGGGAAGAAGTGCGTCGCTCCTCCTGATTGTCATTGTTTTGATTCAATTTTCGTATTTACATTGCACTGCATTCTTGATCGGAATTTAATTGTTCTTTTCTGTTGACCTTCGATTTGAAATACTTTTAGCAATTCCAATCCAGAGTTAAATATTTCTCTCATTGTTAACTGATCTTGATTCTTCGAACGAAATGTAGGGTTGATGTCATTGTTCAACAATCCAATTACAACTGGGTTTGCCCGGATCCAATATTTTCCGGCGCTGTCCGTCACCTATGCTGTATGCTAAATTAGTTTAGTTGTTTTTGTTTTACGGCATATCAACCCTTTTCAGGTTATTTAATGCCGAATCCAATGATTCGGAAGAAGAAATTTTTTAAATAGAATATATATATATTTTTTTCAAGTCGGTTTTTATTTAACCCATAGTTGGGACTCTAACAGGTACTACCACTCCGGATCAGAGTGGACATGGGAGCAATGGCAATTCAAGGGTGGCTCCACACTCCCCAAAGCCCGCAAGCTGGAGCCTCACCATCGGATATAGTTTTAGGTCATATCCAGGACCTGGTATGCCAAATTAATGGTTGAATATAGTTATATTTATTTTTATTTGTCATTAAATACTAATTATTAATCCTTAACAGTGCATCGAACGGACACCATAATACTTATTCGCTGCGTCTAATCATAATCAATGTCCATACAGAATTTCAACCAGGTCGGCTCAGTAGCTTCCGAAAATAGTTGAACTTAAATACTAATCCATATTAATTCATATTTATCACTAGCCATGCATCGAACAAATACAATATTTAATTTGCTCCATAAAAAAGGTTCATATAAAATTTCAGCCAGATCGGCTCAGTAGTTTCTATAAAAAGTAGAACGGATAGACAGACAGGCAAGCAAACTAAGAGAAATATATTATATAAAATATATATGGCTAGAAAGCTACACGGTATATACTCCGTTCTCTTTTTCCTTTTGCGTGTGTACACATATATCGTTCTTTTTTTCGCGTGTGATTTCTGTTTCTTTCTTTATTTCTACCTATCTATATTTCTGTTTCTTTCTATGTGTATATATCTCTTCATTTTTCTTTATTTTTTCTGTCTTTCTTTATGCATGTCATAGCTTTGCATTATTTCTCTATGTATTTTTCTGCATTTCCTTCTGTACTTCTCTATTCCTACCGCAGTTCTTTGTTTCGTCATTTCTTTCCTTCTTTTCTGTTTTCGTTGCTTGCTTTTCTTATTTTATCTTTTCTAAGATCCACTCTCTTTTCTCCACCCCCGCTCTCACCATCTCTTTCTCTATGTCCCTCTTTAAAAACAACTTTACACCTATCCTCATTACTCTCAATCTTCCTCAACGCCTCCCACCGCCATTTTACCGTTCTCCAAGATAAATGATGCTATTATTTGCAAACTCCATCCAACCAATCGGACCTGTCTATCTCTTCCCGTACCCGGTCTCTACTGATCTTGACAGATTACACCACTGAACCAAATAAAGTGTTATCTCCTGGCGCTCAACGTGTCGTCCGACATGTGATGAAAACTCAACAGACATCATCGATAATCATTCGTTACACTGGGTCGACTCGACGTCGATAATGGCGCCCAACACGCTTGTGAAAATCTTGGAAGGTCGTAGATGAGGTCGGCCAGTTGCGTGTTAACAACCGGTCGTTTCGAACAAACAGATGTGGTCGGGGAGAGGGAAAGGGTAATTTCTTTCAGACAAGCATCATAGATTTTTACGCCATTAAGACTGATTACTGAGAGCCCTGGGCTATAACATATTTGGTTGCTCATTTCTTGACTTCCAATCACGTGTGAAGTAGAATGACAAATTCTAGTCAATCTAAGGACACTAGAAAAAACAAAAAACAAAAAACAAAAGAAAACAAAATAAAACAAACAAAACAAAAAACAAAATAAAAAAACAATGAGGATCTATTTAATCAAATGTATGTATGTAAGAAAGAGCCACGTTAATGTTGTATCTCTCAAACTTGGGATATCTTAAATGTCTATATCAGTTTGTTCAGAAAGTACTGTCCGATTTTTCGACGCACATTTAAAAAAGACGATATGCTGTTATTTTTGCAACGTAGTATACAAAACTAGAAGAATGTCCGTAACAGAACTTATAAGTTAACTCCAATTGATTTTGTTTAGATATTAATTACACAGAATAATAACTGTATTTGCAAATTAATAATATTATAATTAAAAAGGGGAATAAATCCAATTGATTGTGTTTATATATTAATCTCACAGAGTAATACTTGTATTTGCATATTAATGATATTTTAATTCAGAAAGGGGGATAACTCCAATTGATTTCGTTTAGATATTAATCACATTGGATATTAACTTTGTGTACAGATTAATAATATCATAGTTAAAAAAGGGGATAACTCCAATTGATCGTGTTTAGATATTAATCACCCAGAGTAGTAATTGTATTTGAAAATTAATAATGTTATGATGAAAAAAATGGGGATAATTCCAATTGATTTTGTTTAGATATTAATCACACATAATAATTATTGTATTTACAAATTAATAATATTATAATTTAAGAGGGGGATGACTCCAATTGATTTTGTTTAGATATTAATCACACAATAATAATTCTATTTGGAAATTAATAATATTATATTTAAAAAAAATCGGGATAAATCCAATTGATCGTGTTTTGATATTAATTACACAGAGTAATAATTGTACTTGAAGATTATTAAATAAGGGGGATAACTCCAATCGGCTTTGTTTGTAGTTTAATAATGTTATTATAAAACAGGGGAAATAACTCCAATTGAGGTTATTTGGCAGCTTAACTCAATGTACTTTTCCGTCATAGAGAAAAAATAAACAACGCGATTGTTGAATGAAATGCAAAAGTGCCGTCGTGTTTCTTTTCATGTAATAATTACTTTTACTTTTATATATTGAAAATAAATACAACAAATAATTTTTTCTGACTTGTTTTTAGCGACTTGTCTATTGACTTTATTTACTTATATATTGAAAATAAATATAATAGCCCATTTTATTGTTTTTATTTTTTTTTCAATATTTCAAATAAATATTATTATTTTATTATTATTGCATTATTGTTGTTTTTTTTCTAATAAATAGTTTTCTGTTCGTACAATTTAAAAATATACTGTCTTTTAATAATTAATTAAAGAATGATTCATGTCCATTTGTTATTTCCAAACTAATGCATGTGAACACCTGCACAATCTATTACGTTCGTTGCAGCCAATCACGTTCATCTAACCAAGATGCAGAAAAAATTAAACTGTCAAATATAACGTTATACTTCTGAAAGTCATTTAGCGATATTATAACTGTTGAATAGGAAGTCATACATCTGAAAATTTACTTGAGAAAAAGTGCAAAGGAATTGGGTATTGAAATTTTGTGAATGTTAGTCGGATTTTCATACTGAAAAAAAAAACTGCAACATTTGTGCCTCTTGGACCATGTAAAAGTTACCTTCCCTTGTCTTCGTTTTGATGACGTGTCATCTAAGCCTTTGTTTGTATATAAAACCAGTAGATACGTGTATTCGCTCTCTTCGATGTAAATAAAGACAGACGATTCTCCCTGTGTCTATGTGAGTGTAAAACTAAAATGTATACGTGTTGATTGATTATCGTTTTGCCAACAGTCAATATAACTTCCCGTGTGAATTTTATTTGAAACTAAGAAGGTATGTTTTTATTTAATTCATAATTAACTATCAAAGGTTAATAATTAAGGATGGGCTCCAAGGGTCTAAGAAAATCATCGATCAGAACCCTGGCTTTGGACAATTACCTTATTTTGATGTGGGAACTGTTGTTGATTATTCAATCAGGACGAACCAAGATGTGATGGATTCGACGATGATTGGTTAGCTGGAACACCCCGGTATGTTCCGACCCAACGCAAAGCAAAATCCCAAATTAGCATAAATATTGCTTGAATTTATATTGCTCTATTTCTATTATCTGCTTATATTAGTTTGGTTCAAAAGTAATGTTTTTTGACGTTCAACTATACAAAAAACGACATTATTTTTGCACCAACCTATTAGCTAGTTTTATTATCTTTGATTGTTAGAGAGAGAAAGAAAGAAAGAAAGAAAGAGAGAGAGAGAGAGAGAGAGAGAGAGAGAGAGAGAGAAAGAGATGTGAAGTTGTTATTACTTTTAAAAATGGACCAAACGTTGTATTTAGAGAGTCGCAAAGGAAATAAAACCTATTTTTTGAAGTGAAAGGAAAAAGTTATTTATTTCATTCATTTTCACAGGCAGATCGCCGACACAAAACTTTCTTTCCCTTTCCTGTTAGATAGCAGACCTTTGGGGTTTAGCTACAATCCATCCTTTGGTTTTTAGTTAGAATCTAGGTTGTGTTGCAGTAATTCTCTGTAAGAACCAAAGTTCGGCCGACTCACTTTCGAAGAGAATCGCATACTTATCAAGCATACTTTCCAGTTTTCCACACTTCTTTTCCATTTTCTTATTCTCTCTTCACTTTCTCTCATTTCATTCCGTAACGTCACGCTCACGACACGGTTTAAATGCTGACGTAACATTAATTCGGCTCATGAGTCGTCAATATGCTATCTTATATTACTGTTGCATGAAAAATGCTTGCCCCCTTTTTCATGTAAGTAACAATAAAGAGAATTAGTAAATGAAAATAAAATTAGAGAAAACGGGAATCGAACCCTGGAGACAAGTTTTAAATATAATTTTGGCTGGAATCTATTCATTGTAGAAAGAATGTTGGATAATAGAAAAAGGGTTAAATGAGTTAGATATGTAGGTTGAATTCCTTTGTGAGAACAACAAAGGAAAATGGGAAATCAGAATGTTTCGAAGTGTGCAGGTCGCGCGTGTTGATGGCACGTGAGTTGTGATCACGTTGGCCGGGCATGCATGGATTTCTCAATATAGGAAGTGAGAGTTAGTTAGTGAAGAAGAGAAGGGAGGCAGAGAGTCAGGCGAGAGTCCGACCAGTTCGAACCTTGGCCCGTCTGGAAGCGAGAGGGTTTTAAACAGAAAAAGAAAATATAAGAAGAAACTTTGAGTTCCTGGATGCAAAGCCATTGACCGGTCAATTGAAGGAATAAATGACCATGTTTTTATAACTGCCGTCTCCTGTGTCCATCATTACATGAAAAAGGTATTGTCTATTTATGTGTAAAAACCATTTGAAATTCATCATCTAAAAAAATATATGTGTTAGAAAGTATATGTGTCTATTTAAGTTATATAAACACTCCCGTTCAAATAGAACTGTCAAAAGCATAAATGTCAACCTCTTAATGTATCCGTATAAATGCCAATCTATCAGTCTATCTATCTAGATATCAAATCCCATCTCAAAGTGTAATTATATGTAGTCTCTCTCTATCAATTATAAACTCTCACTCTCTCTCTTTATATACACCTGTTAATGTCTCAATATCTCACAACATGATCACACACATGAACCTCAAAGATCTCTTACTTCCATGAACACTCTTAAGACTCTTATCCTTCTTAACATGAATATAAAAGAATTTTCATTCATTATTGTAATAATAACACTACGTAACATTACAAGAGAGTTCTTGCGGCTTTCAAATGTTAAATTCAAGTGAACACATTTCGTCTCAAACAGAAGTTTATTGATCGAAATAAGCACCATCAGAATCAATACACGTTTGCCAATAAAAAACAAGTATACAGGTGGAACGATAAGTTTGTCGTTCTAAAAAAAACCCCAACACTACATCCTTATTTTAAAACTTTTATTGAAAACATCAATTGAGTATGAAGTAGAAGTGACATCTATTCAATATAACCGCCTTTTATAGCGCAATAATCACCTCGATACGGGTCCGGAACTGGGAGCATGTCTTTCCACAGACGCCAGAGGGAGCTCAGAGAATACTCGGCAGAATGTGGTAATAAGTCTGGCTTTGGTGTTGTGAGAGATGATGTTGGTGATGTTCTTGACATATGACTAAACGAAGTAGTCCAGTGGGTTCAGGTCGGGGGAGGGGGGCAGTGAGAAAAGGGGGCAAAATCGTAGCACTCTTTCTGAAGACAAGCCTGGATCTCTATGGACTTGTGAGCCGGTTCCGTGTCCTGCTACCACACCCAGGGTCTGCCAGCAGTCACCTGATTGCACCAGGGCATCACAACACTCTTCAGCATATTCAGGTACACTGTGATGTTGACTTTCAAGTCGACTTCAAAGATGTGAGGTGGCATGATGTGGCACTCGCTTTAAATCACACGAAATCCATAACTGTGGCTAGAAACTTTGTTTTGATAGCCCCAGGAATGTCACTGTTATTCGTGGCAATCCAGCAATGCATTTTTATGGTGCTGGAAATGGTTCTGTTGTCATAATTTGGATCAGAAAAGAACATGATTTGAACAGCGAAGGATCTCAGATATGATAAAAGGCTCCTATCACTCTTGCGATTTGTACACACATTTGGCCAACAAGTAGATAGTCTACAAAAAAGAAAAGAAAAAGAAAACCGATTTTCATCAAATGGAAATAAAATCATGTATTTTCTAGGGCGACAATCTTATTGTTCTACGTTGTATTTACGCCAGTAACGTAAAAAAATCTCGCGTTCTGATAGCGATGAAGTTGCTGAAGACGAAGAATTTTTGAAGCATTTCTCACGCAGAAAGTTGTCAAGATGCTTGAAAAAGTGGTAGTCGGTAGGCAAGAGGTCTGGAGAGTACAGCCGATGAGGCAGAGTTTCGTAGTCCAATTTATTCAATTTCTGCAACGTGTGGTCAAGCATTGCCGTGTAGGAGAATCGGGTCTTTTCTGTTGACTGATCATGGGTGTTGTCAGAAATTTCTGATGCATTTCATGCATTTGTTGACAGTACTACACCGCCGTAATGGTTTCGCATGCATTAAAAAACTGTAATCGGTGAGACAAGTTGCATATCATCAGTCAGCATGACTTTCTTTTGGTGCAACTCTAGCTTCAGGTCGTTCCTGTCGCGTAAAAAAGAGATGACATTTTATAACAGCGGTTCTGTTGATTGCTGTTCAATTCGTGAGGCATTGTGGGATAATGTTGTAAGCATGTTTAACTAACTTGAATTCTAACAACATCATCCTACTCTATTCAAGGATTCAAGATATACTCGGATACCATATTTTCATATTTTTCTTTGTTTCAACCTTTATTTTCTTTATCTATGTCCCGTAAAAAGATTTAGTCTTTAACATGTTTTCTTTGTATGTGCTGAATAGCAAAATAATTACAAATCAGATCTAATATTTTGATAATGACTTTTCCTTTGAAGAGATGAGCCTATATTGAAAATCAATGGATTAAAGAAAGTACTCTGAATTGTATTTTTTGTTCAAATAATGACTTTTTGTTTAAAAAAAAAAATATTTTTCTGAATGAAATTTAAATACAAAAAACCCTATATATATATATATATATATATATATATATATATATATATATATATATATATATATATATATAATAAAAAAATTACAATTAAATTTACCAAAATGATCCAAGATGGTAAAATTAAAGTATATTATAAATATTAAAGAATTAATATTTATAAAGTTATTTCAGCCAGATGTAAAAGCTCGATAAAACCAGATAGGAAATACAGCTTATAATACGAGCAAACAGTTAATAAAACATGTTAAAAAAACACTTTGAAATGAGTTAAAAACATATTTAATCTGAAAAGGAAACACTAGATAAGTGGATAGTCCTTAATTCGCGGAGTTTCGAAGAAATACTTTCGAAACTCCGCGGATTAAGGACTATTCACTTATCTAGTGTTTCCTTTTCAGATTAAATATGTTTTTAACTCATTTCAAAGTGTTTTTTTAAAATATATTTTATTAACTGTTTGCTCGTATATATATGTATATGCATATATATATATATATATATATATATATATATATATATATATATATATATATACACGTGTGCGTGTGTGTGACTATGTCTTCTTTGGTGTGTTGTCAGACAGACGTAAGAATAACCCAATTAATAGAAAAATCAAGAAGACACTAATTTTATTAGATGTCAGACATTGGACGTTTTATTTGATTTTTGAAATCATATTAGTCGTAACATTGCAACAGATCGCAATTTTGACGCAGGGCTTACTTGTACTTAACCTTTCTGTCTTTTTGTCGCTAATGAGTCAGTCAGGTATCATAGAGTTTATAAATGCCCGATGACTAACCACAATACAAACTTACATGTATCGTTCTTTTACATGGTAAAACAAACGTCAGCGATAAAAGTGAAAACAACTTGATTTTGACCATCGAAGAATGAATAGCCAGGATTGAAAAGAAGATCAACAATAAAAAAAAGGAATTATTCGATCTTTCTGAAATTCTCAATTACGTTTCTGAATTTTGGAGATAAAGATTGATTATTCGTATTATTTGGATTCTTCGGATTACTTTGCTCATTTTCAGCGCTATTTTTACAACATTTAGGTCAATGTAACCTGCGACCTTCTTCAGATGTACCTTGTCAGACTAGCGAATCTACATGTAATTTCGAACGGAAGTCTTCATTTAATTCACAGATAGACAAGACAAAGCAATAAGGTAAAGAGAAGGAAAGCTGAAATAAAACCAAACGATCCAATGTGAACCAATATGGATAGGAAAGATTAGAAAATAAAATGAAAAAAGAATTGATGTGGGAACAAAAAGTTTCCACAATCAAACAACGCCGCAGCTCACACAATCCATGAAAGTCAAGACCGGAAGTCCTGGACTCGAGTTTTACTCATCTGTAGAACATATCTGAACGCGGAAATGGAAATCCGAGACACTTGCGTGCGAGGCGAGTTTTCTTTCCACCCGACTCACCAAGCCACATATAGTCGGACTACGGAATCCACCTACTTCTTCTCAACAAGGGGAGTAGTCACTCAACTACTAACATCCAAAGCCCGTGTGTCACAAGTAAATAAATAAATATATTTTAATTTTTTGTATAGAAAATCAAAAGGATGTATATTTTTTATTTAAATAAATATTTCAAGATATTAAGCTACTTTCGGTTCGATCAAACCCTTTTCAAGCGATTTCTTTTGTTTATCATGTTTCGATTAACGATATCTTTAAAAAGTGCTATTTTAATTCTTATTAGATTATTACGTGCTTGCACGTGAAGACTTTAAAACTATCAAGTTAACATCCCGGCGGACTACCACCAAAAGAGAGTTTTACATCTCCAAAAAAAAAAAAAAAATGATAAAGAAAAAGAAATCACTTAAAAAGGGCTCGTTCAAGCCGACAACTTTCTTAATATCTTTAAATATTTATTTAAATAAAAAAATATTTTTTGGCTCTCTATAAAAAAATTAAATTCTTAATTATATATATATATATATATATATATATATATATATATATATATATATATATATATATATATAGTAATTTATAAAATATATATGGCAGTTAAGCTACACTGAATATTCTGCGTTTCATCCACTATAGGATTCGTCAGGCTTATGCGCGAATTCTGTAGTTGCTTCTTGTTTTTATTAAAAACTTTTTTAAAAACAAGAAGCAACCACAGAATTCGCGCATGAGCCTGACGAATCCTATAGTGGATTAAACGCAGAATATTCAGTGTAGCTTAATCGCCATATATATTTTATAAATTATTAACTAGCTCTACCTACGTATTGAGCACTTTTGAAGTAAATACTTAAAGTTTACGCATAAATCTATACTTTCGTATATTAGGTTTATGTGAGTAAATGAAGTATATATATATATATATATATATATATATATAGAGAGAGAGAGAGAGAGAGAGAGATAGACAGACAGAATAAATGACAAAAAGTCATATTAAAACTCATGATGTTGACCATCTTATAATTTATTCCTTTAATTCAGTTGACTTATACAATTCTTGACAGTATCTGTTTCGTATCGCACAATCAATCACTTAAGTATTATATCAATCAGTGAATTAAAGGAATAAATTATAAGATGGTCAACATCATGAATTTTGGAATATAACTTTTTGTCATTTATTCTCTATATTGCTCTGTAATTAATTAAGTCGACAATGGGAACATTATGAACATTCTCAGGAAGACACTTCTGGTACTTTATTCTTTTGTTTTGATTTACTCAAAACCGCACACACTTCGAAACATCCGAGCAACGCCGGGTACACCTGCTAGTATATAATAAAAGGAGCGCAGTTTTCCCTCTCTGGACGAAAATACCGTAGTTTTACAAAAACAGATGCCACATACAAATTTATTATGTTTACACTATTAGCCATTACCTTATTTAACTATAGAATAGCATTTTAGACACATTAATTTGTAATATTAAAACATTACATTTATACCTAGGAGCGAGATCATCATCGTCATAACCTACAGATGGAGTAGTTCCAATTTTACCCCTTATTCCATAAGTCCTCTTACGACCTAATTCTTCACCGCGTAGATTTATACTTTTTCTTACTTTCCTGTGTCTACGCTGTCGTTAACTGGCTACTGAATTCATGCACATTGCATGAATATTTGTATGCCTGCCTAAACCTTTTTTTAGCCGCATCAGATTTAACCAAACACGAATGCGTGAAAAAATGTAATTTCTTGAATTTGTTTAAATAGAAAAAAAAACAACAAAAAAAAATGACGTTACTTCGCTAACCTCATCGTGGAGCAATGCTTAACGTGACAGCATTATTATCTTAAGGTTGCACGTTCGCGCCAACATATATTACATTGTTTTTCGATTTTTAAAGATTTAATATTTTAATAGGGTTATTTATTCCATTTTTTTTCGTTCGCTTATTCCTTATTTTCCCTTTTTTTCCTATAACGTTCGCTGTTTTTTCTTCTTTTCTTTTTCCGACTTTTAAAGAAGTTTTAACATTCAAACAGGGTTATTTATGACACTTTTCGTTCGCTTATTCTTTATTTTCTCATTTTAATTTTTCCATCATGTTCGCTGTTTTTGTTTTTGGTTTTTCAATTTCTGAAAAAAGTTTTAACATTTTTCACATTTTCTTCATTCGCTTATTCTTTATTTTCTATTTAATTATTGTTTTGATTTATTCCCTCTTCACACGCCACCAAACCCGGACAACGCCGGGTACCCCCAGTAGTAGTTTTTGATACACAGACAGTACCCATCCTTAAGCATTCTTAACGGGGCTTAATTATCTATCTATCTATATATATAAAAATGAAACACTTGGTATGTTCGTTTTAGATAAACTAAACAACCACTGAACCGATTGCATCGATATTTTGGTATAGTATTTTCACCGTACCATGCGTGTTTATATATATATATATATATATATATATATATATATATAAACACGCATGGTATATATATATATATATATATATATATATAACTTTTTAATTATAACATTATACTACATATATATTTAATAAATTAGGTAGTTTTCTTTGTAACGGTGTGGCGATTTTTTTATTTGGGAAAATATCACCATCGCCGCCCGCCGTCACGTGACATCACTAAGAGAAACTTTTGGTTTCGCCACGACCTACTAATAAACATTGTTTATTACAAGGCCGTGGTATCGCTTCGTGTAAACAAAATGTGTTTACAATATTGGTAAATTTTAAATGGGTAAAATTTAATCACGTGATTATTGAAAATGTAATCATGTGATTGCAATTTAATTTAAATTAAACACATGTGGTCGCTTTTTTGTTTAATATTCATCGAAAATGAACATTAGCAGCAAATCGACCAGAATGGATCCTGTTTTTACTATTCAGGAAATTAAAGATTCAATTAGATTCCTATTTCAGTCACCTACATTATTTAGCGTGAAAGAAATTTAGGAATTTATATCGAAATCTTAATATCATTTTTATTAAAAAAATAATATTACTGTACTAAGTCAGGTAAAAATTGCGGAGAATGTTCTGTTTTACGGTTGTTGTAAAAATGGAACGGAAATTTAAATTTCGTTCCGTTTTATATTTGGTATATTTTTACATTACGTCCAACTCATCGTTCACATTCGACATGTCAACTTTTATGGGGTTTCGGGTATGCTGAAAAAGTTGGGTGTGTCTATTCCGAAAGCCGTTCTGAACATAGGGAGGTTCGGGTGTCTATTCCGAAAGCCGTTCTTAACATGGGAAGGTTGGGGTGCTTATTCGTTGTAAACGTATCCGAAAACCTATAATAGTCTACATTTCCAATGTAAACTGTGAGTCAGACTTACGAAAAAACAAAAAACAAAAAAAAACAAAAAAAACAAACAAAACAAACAAACAAAAAAAACAAAAAAAAGTACACCAAATCGACTTTTTTCGTTTAAAAATTAAATTATTTCGTTTTATTAATAAAATTTTATTTTTTATAAATAAAAGAAAATTTTTCAACGTGCTGGTCCTCATCTGGCATCAATTGAAATGAATGGCTCCCGTCTTGGGGAGGCCTGATGTTTTGACAAGCTTCTGGGCTTGCTCTTTACTCCTGATCTGAAATGGAACACATATATCAAATCTGTTGCCAAGGCTGCTGGAAAAATGGTGAAATCCTTTTATCGATCCAGTAGATTGATCACTTGCTGATGCAATTCTTTTTCTATATAAGAAACAGGTACGTCCAAGGATGGAGTACTTCTGCCACATCTGGGCAGGAGCTGCTAGAAAGGACTTGTCCTGCCTTGATAGAGTTCAAAATAGACTTCGTAGTCTCATAAGAGATGTCCTTTTCTCTTCCCTGCAACCTCTATCTCACAGAAGAGGTGTTGCGAGTTTTTCTGTTTTATAGCGTTATTTTCATGGCAAGTGCTCGACTGAGCTTCAATCTATAGTCATCCTTCGTCAGACTTTCACAAGAAACACTCGTCTAATTAAAAAACACTATCAATAATTTCCCCACTCTTTATCTGTGCCTAAACCTAATCATAGATTCCATGACCAAAGCTTCTTTCTTAGAACTGCACGTCTGTGGAATTGTCTTCCATTTTCCTGCTTTCCGGCTAACTGCAATATGGTTGTGTTCAAGTCCAACGTAAACAAGTTCTTGATGCACCGTTCTACTTAAATTAACTAATTTAACCGAATTTCCATTTCTAACGATTATTATATTGTCCAATTGACTACTGTACACTCTTAACCCTTATCCTCGAGTGGTCTCTCGGCTTTGATAAGTGGTGATGCATATGTAATATATATATATATATATATATATATATATATATATATATATAAAGTACGATTGTTGAATGTTATTCTTTCGATTACTTTCGCATTTTGGGAATACAATAATAAAAAAAACGATCAAAACGGAACGAAATTTAAATTTCCGTTTCATTTTTATAAAAACCATAAAACAGCGCATACTCTGCAAGTTCTACCCTAAAGTATCAACGTCTAGATCTACTTACGTTATATTAGAAACTGAGCGATCTCTAAAAATCTGGTAGCTGAGTGTCAAATCAATAATAATCTGCTTAAAATATTGAGAAAAAAAGCGGACGTTGACGAGATTCCCACCCCCTATAAATTCCACAATTTTTCGCTTTAAAAACAACTTTTTTCCTGTTAATATCATCGATTACATTGTGACACGGTCAGGCGTCTTGATTTTGAATGATGGCCACTGTTAGATAGTGCTGACCGAAAAGCGGAATTGGCGCTGGTGGTGTTTTTTTTTTAATCGAAAAAAAAACAAAAAAACGACGAAATTACATTTTTGTTTGTTAAATATGGAAACATGCAAAATAAGGGCCATTTTTCTTAATTTAAACAAAAAACACTCACGTCTAAAAATAGAAATCAGATGAACAATACATGGAATGTCTCGGTCGATATTCGATCATTCTATGTCAACGAAATCGATTATCTAGCAGATCGAGTTACGCTTACGTGTAGGTCGAAGTGTCTCTGGGCGAACGTGGCAGAAATCATATAACAAAACCGTGCAGATTTTAGCAAGGGGTTAGTCGGCCGGAGGTACTGGTGAAAAGACAATCACCTCTAGTTGAGTAAGCCGCGCCCTCTGGTCCCATCCTTAGAATCAAGACGCCTGGCAGTGTTGATTGCCCCCCCCGGTTCTTTTCTACATATAACAAGCGTTGTTGTTTTTTTGTGACGTTATCATCATCACCAACACCACACGACAAAACGTCTTAACATACTTAAGTTTCAGACTGTAAAAAAATTAAAAAAAAACATTTTCATAACTTTTCAGGTGGGATTTTATTTTTCAATTATAACGTTGTACTAAATTGAACACGAAATTTATTGAAAACTGAACCCTCACGTGAAAAGTTATAAAAAATGGTCTTTTCAAATGTGTGTGTGTGTTGTGTGTGTGTGTGTGTGTACTATATATTCATAACTGCATATATTCAATATAAATAAAATGTAAAGATAATTAGAAATTCTCATTACATATGCATTGCATCGAAAAATGCCTAGAAGATGCTATAAAAATTGAAATAGCTTTCCAAAATATGCAAAATATGTACAAACTATTTTGAAGGATTTTCAAAACTTTTAGTTATGAGAATTATGTCTGTGACAAGTGTAAAATACGACTGGAGGGGGAAAACGAATGCGTGTAGCAATCAAGAAAAACTGTTTCGTGTATCGATATTTTTTGTGAGAAATTGTGACGAAAGTTAATACCAATGATTTACCCGAGGCCAAAAAGGCACTAAATTTGTCTGTTGTCCGCCATGTTAAGTATCAAAGACGACGACGCATGCGCAGTTTAATTTAGTTTATATATATATATATATATATATATATATATATATATATATATATATATATATTATAACCGTATCAGCGTTTAGTGTATGTAAGGTTAAACATTTGACAGTGGGGAGATTACAGCTTTTACTATGTTATTAAAGACTAACAAAGTAGAATATAAGGAATTAGTAGAGTGGCGGTCTTCTGGAGGTTAAATGTTCAGTCCTAAGTTCGGGCGACCCTCAAAATACAACTGAGTTACTTAGGATTTCTACCCAGTCATGGATGACGGAAATAACTCATGGGTTATTTAGTTTAAATTCCGTGCCGATTCCCGGGTTCGCCATAAAGATTCCCGAGTTCGCCAGAAAATTCCCAAGTTCGATAGAAAAGATTTCCAAGTTTGAGAAAAAGATCCCTGAGAAATATTTGTTCTAAATATGGTTAGACTGCTGAAATAATTGTTGATTTTATTACCGATTCTATGTGTCGGCTTGGGACGGATGACCCTTTTCATGACTCTCACGTGACGAGAAAGAAGTGGGGAGGGTCAACTGATATATCGTTAGCCAGGATATATATATATATATATATATATATATATATATATATATATATATATATATATATATACTTAATTTACTCACATAAAATTAATATACGAAAGTATAAATTTATGCGTAAACTTTAAGTATTTACTTCAAAAGTGCTCAATACGTAGGTAGAGCTAGTTAGAAAGTTATAAAATATATATGGCGATTAAGCTAAACTGAATATTCCGCGTTTAATCCACTCTAGGACTCTTCAGGCTTATGCGCTTATGCCTAAAGAGTCCGAGAGTGGATGGAACGCGGAATATTCAGTGTAGCTTAATCGCCATATATATTTTATAACTTACTATATATATATATATATATATATATATATATATATATATATATATATATATATATATATATATATATATTCTCAAAAATATAATTATCCACTGACACGTGTTTCGTCGTCTACTACTTATGAGAGTGACTGAATCTCACAAAATTCAAAATCGGGACCCCATGGTTAGAAGTCTAAACCTCTACCCCAGAGCTATCTCGCGCCTCAGCTGGATGTATCGCATTTATGTGGATGTGATTTATTTTTTTTACACACACACATTTACTTATTTAAAAAAATTGTTTTTATTACATTTTCACCCCAAACAAGGCATATTGCCACTTGTTGTAGGAGGGCTACTATCAGGGACATAGGCATCAGGGGTACTGTGTAGGGAGTTGGGCAGCAAGATGTCGGTTCACGTTGCACTTGAACTTCTGCATGTCAGTACAGTTGGGGAAGCAATTTTTTTACTCTTATGATTTTAAAAGAATTCCGTTTCTTCTTCCAGCATTGGTCATTTTCTAAAAAAGAATCTTTTATGAATTCATAAGGTTGTTTAATATATATATATATATATATATATATATATATATATATATATATATATATATATATATATATATATATAGTCGCGTCAAAAAGAAAGTCCGCACTTGCCATTTTTTCAAAAACTGCAAATTTAAGCTAAATTGAATGTTTTGTAAACGCATTTTTAGAAAATGACATAATTCACCCGTAGCATTAAAAAAATTTAATAAAAGAATGACAAATATAACGATCTGTCATTTTCATTTTGCACATGCGCAATAGCATATTCTGCCATACTCGTACAGAAATAAGCGAAGTACTTGCAATGGGAAAAATGCAAAAAAAAAAAAATAAATAAAAATAAGCCGAACATGGATTATGGGAATGGATTTTACAAAAGAAGAAGATACATATTTTCCTGTTTTGAACGAAAGAAATAATTGGAACAAATTACAAAAGAAAATATTGGAAATATTTCGAAATTCTTTTCATACAAAGGGAAATCCCTAACCAACAGATGAAAGAACATTTTTATTTTGGGCATGCTGTTCTACTTTAAGAAAATAATTAAACAATATAAATTCTCCATGTTGTCAAATAAATTTCATTGCATGCATTTAAAAAACAAAAACAGGATGCAGTCTGAGGAACAAAGAAGAACCAGACCTCCAGCATTTATTTTTTACATGTTTTCACATTAAAATGTTCTAACAGTAATGTAAAACGAACTCGAAAGTAAAATATTTGAGGAACTGCATATTTCTTTTATTTACATCCTCCATAGGAACGCATGTATACTTACACAATTATTCATCTGACATTCAAACTAGTGTTTCCGTGCTGTAAAAAAACCACTGACAGTTTTTTAATCATTGTTTACAGGCAATTTAGGTTTACTAGAAAAGTTTCACTTGATTATGTCCGCAAGTGCAAGTCTGCAGATGGAGTCCCAAATCTTAACCTCGGGTTCACAAATTATGTCACGTGGTACTAACTGTCACATCAATTATCCTCGTCTTTTTTTTGACTCGTGGGTTCTTTCAATCACCCCTTATTAAAAGTCAAACAGAAGTCACCAAATTGCCCCTGACCTGTATAGCTATCATTTAATCTGCATTACAAATTTCACCTGGTAAATAAAACTAGTTAACTTATCCATCTGAGCCCGATACACTAAGATATTAACTTAACCGCTGCTAATTATTTGATTGGTATCACCTGAAAAACATATAGATACACATAGTGACATTTAATTTTACTGAATGGTAATGGCTTATTAAAATCAACAGCTAGTCGATGAAAACGGGTTAGTGATATGTATATATTGTCTATTAAAAATGCTATGTTTTTTATCATTATAATGGAAAAGGCATAACTGGATGGATACATTTATTGTTACCAAAACCAAACTCCCCTTTTTAAAATAACAAGGACTCAAGTTTGCCCAGCTGGGCAAACTTGAGTCCTTGTACTAGAAAAATATCCAGTAAATAAAACGCTGTTTAGTAAATCGTTATTTTTTAGCATTTTCTTTGCATTTCCATACACCAAACATGGATATAAACATCACTAAAATATCCGCTGGGTCATAAGCTTCATTTTGGTACCTTACTTGCATGGGTGGGTTGTCGTTAGACTGGGATAAACTGCGTCCCACACACACACACACAGTTTTGGTTTAGGTAGAAATCGAACTTACTAATAGAGATAATAACTTCCGGTGAATACCGGAAAATATCCAGTAAATAAAACGTTGTTTAGTAAATCGTTATTTTTTTGCATTGTTTTTTTTTCATTTCCATACACCAAACATGGATATAAATATCACTAAAACATCCGCTGACTCATAAGCGTCATTTCGGTACCTTACTTGCCTGGGTGGATTGCCTGTAGGCTGAGATAAACCGCGTCACACACACAGACAGACAGACATTAGGAAAATTTATAAGATTATATGAAACCAATTGCCATGATTGATAGGACTTCGGTTTAATATTCACCGGCAACACGAATTGGAATACATACATATGTTGAATATGAAGACGTCGAAACTCCGAGGAAAGCTGACGTGTGAACACACGTACATTCCAGATGAATTTGATCTATGTTCTTGTGTCCCATAAAAATGACCGGAATTTTAATTATCACGAAAACAAAGAAATATTTACATTCCAGGTTGGGAGCTATGAATTACGCAATGCAAAATAGAAAAGAAGATGTGAGGTCTTAATATTTACATCCCCATGAATGTCGATTGGTGTCTATAAAAAGGCAGATAACATAACAAAAAAGAGCAGACTGACAGCGGTCGAATGTGATTAACATGTCTCCATCGTCATATCACACACCAACCAACCAACTCCGCACAACTAACGTCTTTCTCTCGTTTTGTCAATAGGGAAAAAGCTTAATAGTAAATAAAACTTAAATGTTGATAAATTCGTCTCTGTGTAGATTTTGAGAATGACGACAAAAGAATTCACAGGTGTATATTTGATTTTAGCAAGCATTTAAAAAGTGCAAGCTAGAAAATTATATATACATTCAATAACGCAATACATAGACGATATTATCAAATCTGATGCAAGGCAAGTAGGCTTCCTGTACAGAGCTTAACAGAGATTAGTAACCATAATACCACATTTACTTTAAAGGATTTCTCGGGAAACTACTGGTTCGATCTGACTGAAATTTTGTAAGAAGATTTGTTATGATAAATTGCAGTTAACTAAGCATTATGGTATAATTTCACAATACTTACAAATATCGTATGTCTTTAATAAACCATCATTCATAAAGTATTGTTACCGCATATATCTTCCAAGCTCCAACATCTCGCCCATCGCTATAATGTTAATCCTTTCTGCTTGTTTTATAAGTATTTCTAGGGAATCTGTTCTGATGAACTTATCGGACTTGTACCCCTCGACGTGAATACCCCAACAAACCGCACTTATGACAAAATCCCAGCCTTTTAACTAAATAGATCCTCAGATGTGAAAAAAAAAATTCTAATATATTTTTCATTTGATTTCTTGCTTTTGGAATTCCTTTCATGTCCCATGTTTCACAGACTGTACTAACATGTAGAAATTTAAATATAATGTGAACAGCTCCCCAACAGATGCTTCCATAAATGTGTCCCCTAGTCAGTATAACACTTTACATATCAGTGATAATGTGCCTTGTTTGAGGTGAACAAAAGTTTTAACATATTAATGCTATGAATATCGTCAGATGGGTTCCTTTATTTATTTCGATCTACCATACTTCGGTAACGTTTCTATTGTGGTCTGTTAATTCGCTTTGGTCACCATATTTTTTGATTGTTTCGTCTAGTAGTTTAGACCTCTTTGTTCCGCGATAGTTATTCATCTGGTTGTAAGCACAATTAGAAGCGCATGAATATATTTATTTAGAAATTTTTCTTCTTTTCCAAAAAAAAAAAAAAAAAAAAAAATAAATAAATAAATAAATAAAAACAGAAAGGAATTAACTGAACATCAACTATTTTGCAGTTCATTGATGCAAGGTTGCGCTATTTTCAGGAAAAAGAGAAACCAACGTGGTTCTAATTTTTCTTACGTTTTATAATCCTGTTAACGTTTGCTTTTGCATAGCTTCTGTCGTAAACTCAATACAATCACTATTTGTCTATATGACTTCACATCCTATCTGTCCGTCTTCACTTCCGTTCTCATTTTCTGACTAATTTAAAATCTCCTAAGCCCCCATAGCTGTTCTATCGAAAATGAATACCCACACACTGTTTCTCTCTTTTTCTCTCTCCATCTCTCTCTGTCACACACAAATATATATATATATATATATATATATATATATATATATATATATATATATATATATATAGAGAGAGAGAGAGAGAGAGAGAGAGAGAAAGAGAGAGAGGGAGGGAGAGATTGAGAGGGGTTATTCAAAAGAAAAATTCCAGTACAAGCATTTTTTTAACTTTTTGTTTTGTTGTGCAATACCGGGAAACAAAACACTTTTGGCTATCAGATTGATACAATTTTTTCTTGGTACCCTAAGACGTTCACCCTCTCCGGCCTTGCCTCCCGGCTTTTGAGAGGAGCTAGTTCATAGCTTGTTGTCTGAGGCGACCTATCCGAGGAATGCAGACGGCGCTACTCAGACATATTTTTGCAGGGCCAGTGTACCCCTCCTCTTGGAGCCCCATTTCCGCACTTTCCAGCCTTGTGTCACATTATCACTCTGACGAGAGAGTGGTAAATACCGAATTATCACGACTTAACGCGAGACTACAGACTGTCTAACTAACAGTGGGAAATACTGGCAACCTTTCCTTAGTAGTTACTTTCTTGTACAATATATTCTTTTCTACCTAAACCCGTTGTTCGAGTCTTTTTGATGACCCCTTACTAGTGCCACAACACTTACATGGGTCAGATAATAGAACTGCTGAATGACAATTAGATGGTTGTAGATTCGATTCCTGGCTAAACAAAAGAAGGCATGCTACAATAACCAAGGGCCGTATAGAAACGTATAGAATCGCAGGAGATTGTAACTCCTGATTTCCGGAAAATTCATAATAGTGTAATGAATAAAGGGTAATCAGTAATTCCCCCACTATCCAACAACCAGAAGGTTGCATGCACGGCAACCGAAAAGGCAGAACTGCTCGCTCGGCGATTCGCTTCCAACTCCACCTTAGAGCCAACAAACAACTCTCTCCCAAATTTCCCTATGCGGCCGGAAGCCATAATTGATAGTCTGAAAATCACCCTTTCTCATGTCCGCAATATCATAAAAAATTTAGATACCTCCAAAGCGTGTGGGCCTGATCTCATCCCTGCTCTACTAATTAAGAAATGTTCAACTGAGCTAGCCCCAGTACTTTAAAAAATCTACAACCTTCGCAATGTCCTAGCTGAATCCTGCTTCCTTAATAGCTTGAAGATGGCTTCTGTGGTAACAGTGTATAAGAAATCTGGCGAAAGGACTGACCCTCTCAATAATCGCCCTATTAGTCTCCTGTCTTTCTTTGGTAAAATCTTTGAGACGCTAATCAATCAAACATTAGTCCACCACCTTACAAAAGCTAATCTTCTTTCTGAAAACAGTACGGAATTAGGCAATTTCGTTCTACTGCAGATATTTTAACAGTCATCTCTGAACACATATACTGTGCATTAGATAAGGCAGGTGAAGCCAGGGCTGTAGATATCTCCAAGGCCTTTGTCAAAGTCTGGCACGAAGGGCTGCTAATTAAAATTAAATCATAAGTGGACGAATACTAATTATAATTTGATCCTTCTTAGATAATAGGACCACCCACGTTGTTATTAATGGACGTTCATCCCAGAAACAAGCAACATAACATTAATGCGACAGTGTCTCGGGCTCAGGGGTCAGTCCTTGGACTACTATTATTCCCAATATTCATCAATGACCGCATCGATAATATTGTGTTCAAGATGAGATAACAACGCTCTATAACATGCATGAGGAAAGAAGAGATATACACAAATCCAAGACAATGGCTGAGTTGTTTGAAAATGACCCCTAGACCGTAGTGGAATGGGGACGTAAATGGAAGGTAACATTTAATGCTAGTAAGACTAAGCTGTCCCACTTTAACAATTACAAGAAGCTTCCCCAACCACTGATATCCATGAAAAATAACACCTTACCCAAGAATACTTCTTTCAAACTCCCCGGCTTAACAGTCACATTAAATATACACTGGAACAAATTCATTGAGGACATTGCGAAGGCTGCTGCAAAAAAGGTGGTCTTCAATCTAATAGGCCCCACTTTATCAACTAGGCTCAAATCCCTGTCTAATCGCTGCAATGTTGCATCTCTGTGCCTGTTTTATAAGTATTTAAAAGAAATGTGCTCTGAGGAACTCATTGCACTTGTGCCCCTTCGACGTAAATATTCCCGACAAACCTGCTTAGCAAATAAATCACAGCCTCCACTGTTGAGGTCCCTAAACGACAGAAAGTTTTTAACTCTAATAGCTTGTTTCTTAGAACGACTAGACTTTAGAATTCCTTTCCCACTACCTACTTCCACAACTGTACTGATATGTAAAAGTTCAAATGCAAAGTAAACCAACGTGTTAATCTTTCTTATTCATGATCCGATATAATAGTAGACCCTTACGTCCAAGTGGCAATACCCCTTGTTTTGGGTAAAGATGAAAAAACAAAAAAACAAAAAAAAGATGCGTGCTAGTTTAGCTGACCCGATGAGTTGTGATATACAGCAACACAGTCAGCCTGTGGATGACTATATCTGTATCTCTCCTGATATATATATTTTATAGACTTCTTTCAGTCTTGAAAGACTATGGATACCCACTGTAAGTGTGCCAGTGCGAGAAATTAATGTCGCAATAGTTGCGCAATCTGAAATCCCACCTTTCCTGAGTCGACATTGGCAAGTGGAGGTTCAGGACGACTGGAAACAATGCAGAGATAAACTATATATATATATATATATATATATATATATATATATATATATATATATATATATATATATATATATGACAACAAGAGAATGAAATGAAGACACAAAACTATATATAGGTAGATATAGAGTGGATCATTTATTGAATAATGGAATACAGACAAAATTTGGGGGATAGAAGGGACTCTTTATGCCAGGGAATTTCGAAGCCTAGCGCTTCTCATCAGAAGAGTAGAGAAGGGGCTAGGTAGCATGTGTCTTATTGTGTAAGCTCCAATAATTATTGTTGAGCTTGGCATTATTCGGATAAGTCTCCTTTTGTGGAATTGATCTTCATCTTTTCTATTTTACTTAAAGCTATATATATATATATATATATATATATATATATATATATATATATATATATATATATATATATATATATATAAATAAATCCGATCCTGCATTTTGCTAATTCCTACCCTCTGATGAGAAGGAAAGTATTTCTTCGAAACTCCGCGGATTAAGGACTATCCACTTATATAATGTTTCCTTTTCAGATTAAATATGTTTTTAACTCATTTCAAAGTTTTTTTTAACATGTCTTATTAACTGTTTGCTCGTATATATACACTGAATATTCCGCGTTTCATCCACTCTAGGATTCTTCAGGCTTATGCGCATAAGCCTGAAGGATCCTAGAGTGGATGAAACGTGGAATATTCAGAGTAACTTAATTGCCATATACATTTTATAACTTAATAACTAACTCTACCTACGTATTGAGCACTTTTGAAGCAAATACTTAAAGTTTACGCATAAATCTATACTTTCGTATATTAATTTTATGTGAGTAAATTAAGTAGTTATATATATATATATATATAATTGATATGTAGTTTGCTTGAAGCATTGTGTGGGATAAGTATGTAGTAGAGATTTAGAAGGCTATCACAATGCGAGAAATGAGATATAGTCGTTGTTGAGAGAAGACGAAAACAAGTGGCGATTTACAAATCAATAAGTACATACATATATGTCTATATATACATATATTTATTCAATTGTATTAAGTGTAAATGTCTTACTTGTTGTCTGTGACAAGATCCATTATATTTCGGGAAAAATATGTATATTCTACATTTATTTCGTTGTCTTTTTTCCTGCTGCTGCATATTATTTATTTATTTGTTTAATTTATTTACATCGTTGCTGTTTCAGTGGAATGGCCTGGTCCATGTAGGTCAAGCGTGTAAAGCTCACTAGCTGGCATGGGTTGACTGTAGAAGGAGAGGTGGAGAGCGAGGTTGTGAATGAGGAGGTGAGGGTGTGTGCGGGATGGGGTGCTCTTGGCCAACTGTTGGAAGGTGTGTGCGGGATGGGGTGCTTTTGGCCGACTGTTGGGGATGTGGTTGTTGGGGGGCACTGGTTCGGCTTTTCTTTGGACATTGTTATTTTCTCTATTTTATTAAATGATTATTGGTGGAACATTTATTATTATTATTTTATTTATTTTTAATTCCCTATTTTTATTTTATTTATTTACTTACTTATTTATTTTTTTGTCTATGTTTAACGATGAGGTGTAGTTGTATATTTGTATATATTGGGTATTCTACGTCTAATTATAGATGGAACATATTTTATTTTTATTTTTATATATTCTTTATTTCTATTTTATTTATTTACTTATGTATTTATTCTTTTGTCCATATTTGACGGTTAGGACTAGTAGGTTAACGATATTTGTATATATTGAGAATTCGACGTCTATTGGCTATTGTAATTTATTTATTCAATTGTTTGTTTGTTTATCTAGTTTAAATAAGTTTACTTATCCTTCTGCAACGAGTGGCCCTTAAAATGCCAGCTTAGTATGTATGAGCATTTGAGAATTGACCCTAGGTTTGTCGACTGATTACTTTTGTTTTTTCCGTCTTTTAAAAAATTTATATATATATATATACATGCACACACACATGCGCACACACATACATATACATATACATATACACATATGCATACACATATACATACACATACACGCACATTCATATACACACATATATACATGTACATACATATATATTTTCCTTTTTCTTTTCATGAACTTGTGTAGTTGCTGTACGCGTGAGTTTATGCTGGTAACGGAATTATCTCTATAATCTGTTTGATGGTGGCCGCAGTGATGATATTTAATTTTTGTTTAAGCTGATTTAATTTTACTTGTTATATGCGCATATGTATATACACACACATATGCGCACATACACACACATATATATGCATACCTACACCCACATATATATGTATACAAGCACACAAACATACACGTGTGCACGAATATATTCTCACATGCACGCGCATGTGCATACATACGCGTACGCACTTACACACATATACGCACACAGGTGCTTTTATACACATATGCTTACACTTACACACAAGCATTCGGTCAAGAGCACCCCATCCCGCACACGCCCTCCAAAAGTCGGCCAAGAGTACCCCATCCCGTACATACCGTCCCATCCTCTCCTAATCCACAACCTCGCTCTCCACATCTCCTTCAACGACGTAAATAAATTAAACAAATAAATGAATAATTGCAGCAGCAAAAAAAAGACAACGAAATGAATATAGAATATACAAAATAAAATACAAAATAAAATACAGATCATGTAAAAAAGAACAAAAAAATAAAATAAAAATCTAACAAGTTCAACAATATGCTCATCACCTAAAACACATTATACATCTAAATCCTCCCTCCTTAAATTTGATGCGAGACTGCTCACAGCCATTTAATCCATTCCTTTCGTTCCACCGGCATGCTCTGAATCGAACTGTAACACCCACCATTTGAAAGGGGGGATTTTTTCCCGAAATATAATGGATCTTGTCACAGACACAACAAGTAAGACATTTATACTTAATACAATTGAATAAATATATGTATATATAGACATATATGTGTGTACTTATTGATTTGTAAATCGCCACTTATTTTCGTCTTCTCTCATCAACACCGACTATATCTCATTCCTCGCATTGTGATAGCCTTCTAAATCTCTAATATATATATATATATATATATATATATATATATATATATATATATATATATATATATATATATAAGGAAATTGAATAAGTAATATATTCTCTTTATAATTATAAACTCTATGAACCTTGCGTGCTTTATTGCAATTCCATCTTTTAAAAAAGAGATGGCAGGTGAATATATATATATATATATATATATATGTATATATATATATATATATATATATATATATATATGTGTGTGTGTGTGTGTGTGTGTGTGTGTGTGTGTTGTCCATCAGCTGTCAGTTCCAGTCTCCATGTTTTCATTGCATTTTCTATTACATTGGTGATCCCGCTTGGTATTTTATAGGTGAATATATATATATATATATATATATATATATATATATATATATATATATATATATATATATATTATAGTGGTATGTTATATGGTATTTTATAGGTGAATATATATATATATATATATATATATATATATATATATATATTCACCTATAAAATACCAAGCGGGATCACCAATGTAATAGAAAATGCAATGAAAACATGGAGACTGGAACTGACAGCTGATGGACAACACATAACAGAAATTAACATACAAAGAGGCATCTTCCAAGGAGACTCATTATCACCATTGCTGTTCATCATAGCCATGATGCCCTTGAATAGTATTCTGAGAAAGTGCCAAGCCAGATACAAGTTCCCCAATACAGAGGAAAAATGAACCACCTGATGTTCATGGACGATCTGAAACTTTTTGCACGGACCGAAAACGAGGTGGAGACACTAATTAACACTACCAGGATCTTCAGCCAAGATATCCAAATGAAATTTGGAATGGAAAAGTGCGCACTACTAGTTATAAAAAAAATGTGAAAACTGGAAACGACAGAAGGCAAAGAACTACCCAAACAAACAGAAATGTGGGCACTAGGGGAACAAGACGACTATAAATACTTGGAAATTCTAGAAGATGACACATCAGAGCTACAGAAATGAAAGAGAAAATTGGAAAGGAATACCTCAGAAGAACAAGAAAACTCCTGGAAACTAAATTATATAGTAGAAACCTAATAAAATGTATAAATACATGGGCAGTGTCACTAGTGAGATACTCTAGACCGTTTATAGGATAGACAAAAGAAGAACTGAGACAGCTCGACCGGAAAACCAGGAAACTCATGACCATGCATAATGCACTACACCCAAAAGAAGATATTAACAGACTCTACGTGAAAAGGAAAGACGGTGGGAGAGGACTGATCTGTATAGAAGACTGTGTGAAGGACACAAAAACAGAACTAGAAAAATACATAATGCAAAGTACTGAAAGGATAATTATGGCAGCGAGAGACACGGAGAAAACCAACAAAACAGAAAAGAGAGAGACAAAAGACAAAACGAGAAAAGAGAAATGGGATAAGAAACAACTCCACGGAAGATTCATAAGAATGACAAAAGATGGGAATAACGAAAACACCTGGACATGGATGTGAAAAGGACATATAAACCGAGATACTGAATCTCTAATAACTGCAGCACAAGATAACTCGATAAGAACTAACCATATCAAAGCAAAGATCGATAAAACACAAGAAAACAGCAAATGCAGACTCTGTGGACAAAGAGACGGAACGATAAACAATATAGTAAGTAAATGCATCAAACTTGCCCAAAAGGAATACAAAAACAGGCATGATCAAGTAGGGAGGGCGGTGCACTGGGAATTGTGCAAACGACTGCATTTTGAGCGTACAGACAAATGGTACAAGCATAAACCCGCAACAGCACTCGAAAACGAGAACCACAAAATCCATGTGGGACATGGACATACAGACGGACAAACCCATCCAAGCAAGAAGACCAGATGTCGTAATAATTAACAAGAAAGAAAAATCCTGTCAAATCGTAGACTTTACAGTCCCAGCTGACCACAGGGTGAATATGAAAGAAAAGGAGAAACGAAGCAAATACACAGAACTAGCCAGAGAGTTAAAAGGGATTTGGATGATGAAGAAAATCAAAATAGTACCGATAATAGTAGGAGCACTAGGAACAATTCCGAAAAACTTCGAAAAAAGCATGGCAGAAATTGGAATGAAAGGAATAACTGCAAAAGTACAACGACTAACGATAACGAAAACGACTGAAATAATAAGGAAAACCCTTGAATGCGGAGAATAATAAAAGACAATATAACGAATAAGCGTTACAGGGAATGAAGAACACCGAAGCTGCATATCTACAAGTTCTACACCCCCATCATGCATCTCCCCATTGTTTCATCACCGTTCCCCCCAATAAAAAAGTGATACCAAAGAGCCGAGAAGGGTCAATAAGGACTGAAAGACCGAGGAGCGAGCGCCAACTAGCCCTCGGCTGGACAAGCGCAAAGAGAACTGGGATCTTGGGGAGGCTGAGTGCCACTCAAATTCCAGTATAAACCAATGGCCACTACCAGCGAGAAATCAATGGTAAGCGGCTGTTGCGATGATGCAAATTCATTCGCAAATGTTATCGAAGGAGGTGGAGAGATCTGGACATCTGGGGAGACTTGTCACTCAGCTTCCAGAGAACAGCACAAGTTTCCAATCAGATCGTTTGTTGACTTGTGTGAAAGCTCCATGTAAGCCAATAATAATTAGACGAAGAAGAAGAGAGACGGAGAGATATCTGCCTGTATAGTTACCTTTATTCCCTGGTTGAAAACAAATATTACTAACATTCACATATTTTTGTTTGGATGTGCTATTGATGGCGACCTTCTGTCTAATAAGGGAATGACATACTGCATTTAGTGGGGCATTGTAGCATTTGCTGTGGCTATACAGTCCGAACTGGAATTGGCTCTTCGGATGCAGGCCTGGGCGGGTGATAAAGAGACATAGGTTTACCCAGGGTCGCTCTCTCAGTGTTACAGACAAAGTCTGACGGAAAGGCAAGCCAATTCGGTCGAAGCCATCGCAGCTGCAAGAGTTGCTGGAAAGGTGTTGCAGTGCTGAAGCATCCAACTATCGGGAGTCCAAACCGAATTGCTTGTCAGGGTTTACTCTATAAGCCGATCCTATACTTTTATCATCGTACAAATATAAAAGCAGTCAAAGCTGAAAAAGACAACTGATATTACATTCTCTTCTAGAGTCAACCAAAAATCCCGTTTACTTTTGTGCAGATCTCTCGAAATGTTGTTTTTTGTTTTTGTGAAGCATAAATAAAATTAGGGGTTTACGCGAATTGTCTAGAGACAACCCATTACACGAAAGATGAAACGTCATAAAAGATTTTTTTTAAATATTTTATGGGTGATGTCATCATTTTATTCGTGTTATTGTCTTGAAGCAGTTCAGGACGAATCGAAAAAGACAGCTGGCGTATATTTTCTTTTATTCCGCAGTTGAGAACGCATCTTAACTACTTTTATGAAGATGTCTAGGTATATTTGTTATTGTTTTGTAATATACTGTAGCCATGGGAACCACATAGATGCAATCGAGGAGATGTCGAAAAAATATCTTACGGTATACTTTCTTCTGTTCTCCAGTCGAGAACAAATGCGTCCAACATTTACATGCACATGTTTATTATTATTTTCGGTGCACGGTTGTCATGGTTACAACAAATAAATAGTCATGTAAGAGTCGAAGACGAGTTTCGACAGTATACTTATTTCTTGTTGCAAAACAAATCCTTCCAACTTTCATATTGACATCTAGAAACATTTGTTATTGTGTTAGCTGTGATATTAACTTTAAACAGGTATCTCAGCCGAAAAAGACAACCGACAGTAAACTTTTTTGCAGACCTGAAGAATCTTGCCCCCATTCTCTATTTTTTATTTTTGTTTTTTCTTTAAATTTTTCAGCGGATTACTATCGAATGAACACCAGTTATTAAAAAAAACTGTTAAAAAATCAATATTTAAATATTTGTAGAGGTGCTCAGTTTTAAAGGCAATCTCCTAGTAAATCGATCATCCATTTTAGGACACTCAACGGTTTTAAGTCAAATTTCGCGAATTTAGCCTTCATTAAGCAGTTTAGCCTTTTTATGGAGATTATTAAAAAAAAAAACGTAATTAAAAAAATGACTAAACAACTTTAAAAAGCCTAAATTCGCGAAGTTTGGCCTGAAAATGTCGAGTGGTTCTAAAATGGGTGATCGATTAACTAAAACATTGCATTAGAAGGTGATCACCTCTACAGGTATTTAAATATTGACTTTAAAAACAAAACTATTCATAATCTGGCAGACGAGTATTCATTCGATAACAATATGGTGTAAAAAAAAAAAAGAAAAAACGATGAAAAAAACTAAACAGGGGGTGAAAGATTCTTCACGTCCGGTGGTTTTTTTAAAGATTTTTTTATGATGTACTAATATATAATCTTTAGACATGTTCCTGGATTCGAACTTTTTTTTTTTTTACATAGGCATCACCACATTATCAAGGCCAAGAGGCCACTCAAGGATAAGGGTTAAACAGTGTACAGTAGAAATTGGACAATATAGTAATCATTAGTAATGAAAATTTGGTAAATTTGATAACTTATATGGAACGGCTCATCAAGAACTTATTTACGTTAGACTTGAAGACAACCATATTGTAGTCAGCCGGAAAGCAGGAAAACGGAAGACAATTCCACAGGCGTGCAGTTCTAAGAAAAAAGCTTTGTTCATGGAATCTACGTTTAGGTTTAGGCACAGATAAAGAGTGGGGGGGAATTATTGATAGTGTTTACAGCTAGACGAGTGTTTCTTGTGAAAGTTTGGCGAGGGGGGACCATAGATTGGAGCTCAGTCGAACACTTTCCATGAAAATAACGATACATCAGAGACAAACACGCAACATCTCTTCTGTGGGATAGAGGTTGCAAGGAAGAGAAAACTTGACATCTCCAGGATTTCAGACTGTGTCATTAACCAATTAGCCACCGTCACCTCTCTCGAAGATATGGTAACAGCACAAACTTGGGCTTATGACAGAGAACCTGATATAAAATATGAATATTTTAGGGACCCTTTACACAACTCTTTCATTACGGCAGGCGGAGAGTACACACTTAAAATATTGAATATCTTTATTCTCTGTCAAATATAATTACCAATGAGTACGCTCAGAATGTCCATCCTTGTACCAAACTTGAATATACATAATACTCTTGGGACATAAAAACATTATTTTAGAACATTTATTCCAAAAATCCTGAAAGTTGTGACCGTCAATTTATCGCCAAATTGTTGAAAATAAGCCAAACTACAAAAGTAGAAGTTTATCGTTAGACGGTAAATAAATAAAATTGTTTCATCGATAATCGATCATGATAGATAGAATATGTTTGTGTCTTAGAATGAGTGGCGTTGTTAGAGGATGTGCTGGGCGTCACAATTGGACATAAAACAGGTGCGAGACGCGGATAACAATTAACTTATGACATTTATAGATTTCACAGATGAAACTTTACGAATGGTGAAAATCAGACTTCAATTTTTAATCGATTTTTTTCGATTATCAAAATGTTTTTGCCGCATTCTGATGCGAAACCTACGTAAGAAAACTCCCAGACATATCAAGTACATTCGTATGAAGTTTCAAAAAAAAAAAAAAACGGAAAAGAAAAAGAAAAAAGAAGAAAGGGAACATGGATGTATCTACGCATGCGTGTATTTAGGCATATTTCCCGTTCTCTTTTCTAATTGTTTCTGACTTTTCCGCCCTCTCCTTCCCCCCAATCAAAAACTATGACATTTTCCAAGTTAAAACGGAAAGAGCAGCACCAGTTTTTCCATTTGGTTTGACCTTTTATTTTTCTCAAGGTCAACGTTTGCAAAATGTGACAGGCAAGGATTTCAACCCAAGATAATGAAAAAAAAGGCACACAAGGAGAAAACTAAGGATTACAGATGTAAAGAGAAGGGACAGATAAGGAGAGAGAGATAGAGAGATAGAGAGATAGAGAGAGACAGAGAGAGATAGAGAGAGAAAGAGAGAGAAGATAACGAAACACTGAAAAATGAAGGCAGTGAAGCAGTGAAAGATTCGGAAAAAGAGAAAGAATGGAAAGTGACACAGAGTGATGAAATAAATAAAGAAAGAAGGTGAAGAGAAAGAAAAAGAGAAAAAGAAGTATATATATGTATATATATATATAGTGTGTGTGAGAGAGAGAGAGAGAGAGAGAGAGAAAGAGAGAGAGAGAGAGAGAGAGAGAGAGAGAGAGAATAAATTGAAAAATAGATGGAGGCACACGAAATAAAGATATTGAAATATAGACTGGGAGATATGTTTACAAGATCACTTGCATATATTTAACTAATATCTATCTACTTATATATATATATATATATATATATATATATATATATATATATATATATATATATATAATACACTTTGAGTGTGTGTGAGAGAGTTCTTTCTCTATAGACTCCAAAACGGCTGGCCCGATTTCTTAGAAACTTCACACAATTGTACTGCATGTTCTCAGATGGGTTTTGTATCGGAATATATCGATAAGTATAAAAAAATCGATAATAGAAAAAAAAGATTAAAGAAGGAACAGTCGGATTTTTAGCAAACATTAAGCACTTATAAAGCCTATCATCACAAGTGGCTTTTTAAAAGTTTCATCACCGCACACGCAGATGGGCCTGGCGTATAAAATCAACAGTTCGTTGATAAGACGGGTACACGTTGGAAATGCATGTTTCTGTTTAGATCAAAACTGCACCATGCTTCTTGACTTTTGCATTTTAAACTTTAATTCAAGCCATTGTATAAGAAATTATATTTAATCAACCGTAGGTTTTCTACAGTGCAATATATACTACAATGTATTATGGGCTAAGTCATTGCAGGAGGCATGTGATGCTTTCTTCCTCGTGCATCGTGTCGGGTTAGGAAAAGATCAATATATATATATATATATATATATATATATATATATATATATATATATATATATAGGCATATTAGCTAATATACACACATATATATATAGGCATATAAGCTAATATACATATATATATATTTGCTAATATTAGCTAATATATATCTATGCATATTAGCCAATATATATATGAAATAAAATGAAGGTGAAAGGACCTAAATACTCAACGTTTCGCCCGATTTAAGCGGGCTTTTTCAAGAGGGATGGTCATTGACGGAGAGTCGGAAGATTTGGGGCTATATATAATGATAGGGGAGGGCAGCGTGTTTTCCTTATGTAAATTAGATGTCTATATGCATATATACATTTTATGAGAGAAAATAAAAAAAAAACCTCATAACGCCATTATTTAGCGATTCCCATATAAGAAACTCTGGCGACCTTCTTAATAAGAAAAACAAACCTAGATATGAAAAATAAAACCATGAATAGTCCCGATATAGAATCTTTATACACCAATATCCCTGCCAAGAAATGTCTCAACCTTCTTTCAAAACACTTGAACAAAATAAAAATTAAATTACCGCTTCCAATAGATAATATAATTAAAATTATAAGTATATGCATTGACATGACATATTTCACATTCGATGGACTCTACTACAAACAAAAATTTGGACTGCCCATGGGTAACCCCCTAAGTGGGGTTTTGGCATGTCTATTTTTGGAATTCGTAGAAACCGGATCCATGAAATATAAATTGCCCAAGAGCACTTCATACTCTAGATATATAAATGATATTTTAATTTTTCTCCCCATGTCTTCCAATATAGAGAATATCACTGATCAATTAAATAAGAGCGAACCCACTATTAACTATACACATGAAAGAGAACAATAACAACTCCATATTGTTTCTGGACATCAATATCATAAATAACAATGATCATCTAAGTTTTAAAGTCAGTCGGAAAGTAGCGAATAAAAATGATTGCATGCATTTTTATTCTCATCACGATGATAAAGTAAAACAAAGGTATTCTAATAGGATTTTTTCTTAGGGCCCTGAGAATATGCAGTGAAGAATACATCAAGGAAGAATTTGAGTATATCGAACGTACATTCATGACCTTACAATACCCTCAACATCTTTTGACAAATACAAAACGGAAAGCACTAAAAATTTACCATAACCGAAACCGAGACAATTCCCTAAATAGCCAGACACACGACAGACAGTTAACATTACCAACTAATAAAAACAACGACACAATCTATAAGAACCTACATAAGACAGGCATTCAAATAACAAAACTAAACTCTTGAACAATTAGGGATCTAACACGTAAAATCATGACTAATACCAACACTAACACCAAAGGCTGAATATATTCCATACCCTGCCTTGATTGTGGAAGAATATACGTAGGAGAAACTCAACGTAATTTAAATAAAAGAATATATGAACACAAAAGAGATGTAAAAAACAACAATACACCCAACGCCATATTTTGACACATCATGGAGAACGACCATCATTTTAATTTTAACAAAGCAACTTTCCTTAAACACATACATAACATATCCATACGATGTTTAATTGAGTCAGCTATAATCTCCTATTCCAGCAATATAATTAAACAAAGAAATGTTTTTTTCTACATTGCTCCCGGTCCTGGATATGACTTTAAACTATATCCGATGGTGAGGGCCCCAGCTTGCAGGCCTTAGGGAGCGTGGAGCCACCCTTTAATTGCCATTACTCCCAGGTCCACTCTGACCAAAAATCGTTCTTCAAAATCACCAGATTCGGCATTAAATAACCTGAAAAGGGTTGATATGCCGTAAAACAAAACAACCAACCAACCAACCACATTGCTCCCTATCTGTCGGATATAATTATAAAAGAGAACAATTTAAACACAGGTAAAACTCGAAATATATATATATTAAAAAAAAAAATCCATTCGTAATTTCATTTCATTTTATTATTTTTATTTTACTTATTTACTGTATTTTATCTTATCACTGTCTATTTTTAGACCCCATTTTTATCACCTCCTATTCTTATTTTTAGACGCCATCTACAGTTACTACGCTAGTTTATCCCAATTCAATTATATCTTATTTTTAAAAACTCCCTTTCTTATCTCGTTTCATTTTATTTACTTAATCTATCACGGTTATATTTCCAGACGCAATCTTTTAAATCTCTACGATATTTTAACCTTCAGACGTAATCCACTACGCTAGTTTAATCTAATTTATTTTCTCTCATAAAATGTATATATGTATATAGACATCTAATTTACATAAGGAAAACACGCTGCTCTCCCCCATCATTATATATAGCCTCAAATCTTCTCTCTCGTCAATGATCATCCCTCTTGAAAAAGCCCGCATAAATCGGGCGAAACGTTGAGTATTCAGGTCCTTTCACCTCCATTTTATTTCATATCGTCAGATTTAATCCAGCTCAACAATTATATATATATATATATATATATATATATATATATATATATATATATATATATATATATATAAATATATAATTATTTTTTTTTCTATAATAATTAAATACCTACAGACACTAGTGTTTCATCCTTTCGGGAATCTTCAGTGCAGGGTGTCACGATTAATACCAGTCGAACGATTCGAACCCCGCATCACGAGACATCTCTGGCTCGGTTAGCGAAGACCTAATCCATTCGGCTACCATTAACCGCGTGAAATAACGTCGAATTTAAACATTTTAATTTTAAATGTTCATTTGCGTCAGTCAGAGAGTGATCTAATCTTCATACGAGGATATATATATATATATATATATATATATATATATATATATATATATATATATATGCATTTGGAAAGGCAAGAATACATGTGTTAGAAAGAAAAAAAGGATGAATGCAAATTTCAGGTAACCATAATACAATCACAATGACGGTCCAAATTTCAGAAGGAACTCTTACTTATACAACACCGTGACAACGCTGAGCAAATTACCAACACCAATACTTTTTCGCAGCTTTAAAATATTGTGCCCCTTCGAACCTTTTTTTTTAATTTGTTCTTTTTTTTTTGTTTAAATCAGCTGAACTCTAGACGTGCACATCAGTTCCATGTGCACGTAAATTAGTTCCAGCAATTATTTGTTTTTTTTTCTCTCGTGAAAAATGGCTGCTTGCACGCAAAGCACCTGACATTACTTACAGTTTATAAGTTTTCGTATTTAGTGTTACACTTCCTCCTGATCGTATGATCACGGAGGTGAAAGTGGATGGCTGTTTGTTTTATCTTAGAACTTGTTTATAGCGAGACACTTACTTCCTCCTCGATAACCAAAGTATCAGATGTACTAAGATATGAATAAGTCGTAAAATAATGTAGTTTTAGATATGGCTGCCCACAGAGAGAGAGAGAGAGAGAGAGAGAGAGAGAGAGAGAGAGAGAGAGAGAGAGAGGAGTGTAAAAAGAGATTTATATACATGAAATAAAGATCCCGAAATACAGATATGAAGTGTGGAAAGGGAGATTTCGATGAAGTCGACGGAAAGATATAAATCGCGCCATTGAATTGTATTCGTAAAGGCATATTTGATTTTTGGAACAAACTATTTTTAAATGGGTACAATCGTCATTTGGAAGAAACAATAACATTTTTTTTGGCGACCGAATGATCTAATTTTTAAAAATAGAAGTGGAAAATGATAACGTATGTACAAATTATTACAATCATCAACAGCAAATTTGTTTATTTATTTTATTGCGGACTATTGTCCTAATCTTTTTAGTTGTTATTATTTCACGACGTTTCGGCCAACTATTCCTCTGGCCTTCGTAAGGTGGTAACCACGACGGAATAGGAACTTCGAATCTCAGCAATTACTGCCTTCCATAGTTGTCGTCTCACCTTGTTTTGGC
>NC_136500.1:65620151-65704251 GCF_053919585.1 Euprymna scolopes
TGTTGTTATTATTAATCTTCTTCTTATTGTTATTATTATTATTGTTGTTATTATTATTGTTGTTATTATTATTATAATTATCATCATTATAATTATTGTTGTTATTATTATTGTTATTATTATTATTATTATTATCATCATCATCATTATTATTGTTATTGTTGTTATTATTATTGTTATTATTATTGTAATTATTATTATTATTGTTGTTATTATTATTGTTATTATTATTATTATTATTGTTATTATCATTATTGTTGTTATTATTATTATTATCATCATCATCATTATTGTTGTTGTTGTTATTATTATTATTAATATCATTGTTATTATTGTTGTTATTATTATTGTTGTTATTATTATTATTATTATTATTGTTGTTATTATTATTGTTGTTGTTATTATTATTATTATTATTATTATCATCATAATCATTATTATTGTTGTTGTTATTATTATTGTTATTATTATTATTATTATTATTATCATCATCATCATTATTATTGTTGTTGTTGTTATTATTATTATTATTATTATCATCATCATTATCATTGTTGTTGTTATTATTATTATTATTATTATCATCATCATTATTATTGTTGTTGTTATTATTATTATTATTGTTATTATTATTATTGTTGTTATTATTATTATTATCATCATCATTATTATTGTTGTTGTTGTTATTATTATTAATTTTGTTTTTGTTGTTGTTGTTGTTGTTATCAATAACGTTATTTATTGACAAGGGGTTTTAACACAAGCAATCGCCAGTAGTCACATACTGCCAATAACGTTTGAGGCTCCATGGAATCTGAGTGACAACATATCTCCCCATTTTTCCAGTGCTCTCCATCCTTCACGGGAACCAGTACAGATTACTTCACATTATCGCAACAGCCGCTCACCTCGGATCTCTCGCTGGCAACAGCCATGAGTGTTCCTTAAGATTTGGGCCCAAAAAGCCTCCTGACTGTCCCTCATCTCTCTTCTAGTGGAGGTCTGGCCAGTGTCCTCCCTCCTCGGCCCTCCGGGACTTGTTAGTGTAGCGCCATCTGATGAAGCTGCCACCATTCTTTAGGGACTGTGCGTTACTAACAGTAGTAGTTACACTAGAAGACGAGGAATTTAAATGAAGCAGATCAAAGAAAATGGAAGATATGTCAAAAAATATATTTGAAAGAAAAGGAAATGAGAAAACTAACAAATGAGTTACGAAATGATTTTATGTCATTTCCGCTTTCGTAATTTTGTCTTATGGCATGTAAAGGAAACATTAGAATAAATCAGACGAGACATTTAAAGCCTGAGTTTTTCAAGGCAGGTTGAACGGGTATATTTATTACTATGGCAACTGAAATGGAAGGAACTTATTTAATAATATATATATATATGTGTGTGTGTGTGTGTGTATATATATATATGTATATGTATATATACATGCAATATATATATATATTATATATTATATCAAATCTAATATATATTTATTTATGGTCAATTTATATACCTATATATATATATATATATATATATATATATACATATATAAATCCTCCTGTAATATATATATATATATATATATATATATATATATATATATATATATATATAAACTTATTTGCTTAACTTATTTTGTTTTGAAGTAAGATCTTTGACTTATTTGTTGTTTCATCAAATACTTCTGCATGCAAAATCCGATCCCGCATTTTGCTAATTCCCACCCTCTGATGAGTAGGAGAGTATTTCTTCGAAACTCCGCGGATTAAGGACTATCCATTTATCTAGTGTTTCCTTTTCAGATTAAATATGTTTTTAACTCATTTCAAAGTGCTTTTTAACATATTTAATTAACTGTTTGCTTATATATATATATATATATATATATATATATATATATATATATATATATATATATGATGAAAATAATGGAAATAGTATTCCGACAAAATAGAATTGAAAAGGAACAAACCGTATTATGGTGTTCATCAGCGTTTCGTCTTTATTTCGAAACTTCCTCTGGATGAATGAGATTAAGAAACAAAAAATACCAATACAAAATATTTGAAAATGTTTCACGTGCAAAGTATGACGCAGTTCTATTTAAGAAAAACGGAAAAAGACATTGGAAATTCAAAAAGGAGGGGGGGCGCTGTCGCTGTTAAAGAGAGGGAAATTTTAGTGACGTTATATAGTCGTTAATGTAATTTGTGAATTTCCATATATAAATATAAATATAAATATAAATATATATATGATATAAAATTAAAATTATTTATGACAAGAAATGAAAGTACATAATAATAAAAGACCTGGATGTAAGCGTCATAGAGAAAATAATACACACGCTCTCGTATTATTATGTAGATTATAAATTTTTATATGTCATCCTTTTTCATCAAGAACGAAACCGGTCAACTAGCGTTTTTGTGCATTTTAAACGTGGATATATATATATATATATATATATATATATATATATATATATAGAGAGAGAGAGAGAGAGAGAGATAGATAGATAGATAGATAGATATACACGCTTAAAATGCACAAAAACGTTTTAAGCAGAAGCGAAAAAATGTATTAAAAACCTAATAATCATTTAAATGCATATTAAGGTTAAACTTATTGCAAATTCTCGATAGGCTTCCTTTTCGCTTTGAGTCGCTGAATTTAAAGTGATACTGAACAAATTGATGAGGTCCCAACTTTTTCAAAACTTGTCTTCTCATGGTCCTTGCTTTGTGCTAAGAGTTAGATTATCTAAATCGACGGTGCAATGGGAATTTATTCACATTAAATTTGAATACGACCATGTTATAGTCAATCGGAAAGCAGACAAACGGTATTGCGTTTTACAGACGGACAGCTATAGGTTAAAATAACGTTTCTCATGGAATTTTCGTTAAGTTGTCAGCACACAGAGGGAGTGAGGAAAGTTGTTGGTGATTGTTGCAGCTCAGCAAGTATTTGTTGTGAACGTTTTATCTGGGAGGGACCTTAGTCGAACACCTACCATAAAGGTATCGATAAAACGGAGACAGACTCGCAATGTCTCTTCTGTGAGAAAGAGGGAGTAGGGAGGCGAAAACGTCATCGCCCACCAAATTTTGAAGACAGTCCTGTACTTTTAAGGTAGGAAAGGGTGCTATTTTTGGAATCCACACTAGATGTGGCAACATTACTCCATCTTGGGCCGAATTTGACTCTTGTAAGTAGAGGATTGCATCGGGGGTGAATCATTTTCTGGAACGGTTGAATTAGAAAATGAAAGGATTCATTCGCCGAAAAGCAAGCAATGCAAACCTTAGAAAACTAAGTCACTTTGGAGCGAAAATGCTAAATTTATTTATCGAATATAAATCGATCAATCACTTTGACACAACTTTATCCCATACAAGTTTCAGACCGGAAGTGGCCTGTAACGGACAGGCGGAAGCTGGTCGCAAGCTTTTGGTCATTTTCACAAACGGCTGTGCGCATTTGATAGTGGCTGGCAGTATGAACTGAGCAAGCAAACGTCAATCAATCTGACAAGTATGTATGGCTTTTTATGTCTGCTACTTTGTAGCCATTGAACTCGAATAAAAGAGGGCGGTAATGTCAAAGTGCGCCTTTAAGTCTTCCATTCGAAGTGACATGCGTCGTGAGTAACTACATAACGTCTGGTACGAATTTTTATGTTTTCTGAACTTCTTACTAATAATATTACTAATTCTTAATAATATTTACATTGGATGAGATCAGATGTCTGTTTTTATTCAGCCATACGTCCATTACAGTATGTCGAGACATTTTGTATCACACACACACACACACACACACACACACACACACACACACACACACACACACACACACACACACACACACACACACACACACACACATGTGATGGTTATATAGTTCTAGTTTCTTAGATGCAACTCCTCTGAAACTATATATATATATATACATACATACATATATATATATATATATATATATATATATATATATATATATATATATATATATATATATATATATATATATATATTAAGCGAAGCGCACTATTAATTTATTGCATTAAGAAAGCTGATATTTTTCTAGATAGCGCAAAAATTAGTTATTTGGACCGAAAAAAACCAATAACACAAACTAATTATGAAAATAGTGTCCGTTGTATGCAACACAATTTAGTGCGTAAATATCTCTACTGTACCAGCCGTATAAGGTTGACTATCGAATGTAGAAATCTTCGGAATATATACAAAACAGAATAGTGCGAAATAAGGCACACAACATCTACTATGACTATGCAATTCCTGCAGCTATGTACCTAGAAACGGATGCATAAAATCTGACACAGTGATATGGGACAAGGAAAAAGTAGCAATTTTAGAAGTTAGTGTCCCCTAATGATGTAAGGTTAAACAGATTTGAAAGGGAAAGATAACGAAATACTAAAGGCCTTATATACGACATGAAAAGAAACTGGAATTTTACGAAGATGACCATAATTCCAGTAATAATAAGAGCAACCAGACCCTTGAAAAATAATTTCAAAAACTACAACTGCTTTTAAAGAATCTAGAATCTTAAAAAAGATCTCTCGGTTGGAATGTATGAGATAGCGGGTGAATGTCTGGTATCCAGTAAGATGCCTCACTCACAGCTAAAACACAATGATATAAACATTGAAAAAAAATGTACTTATACGGGGTAGGGAAACAAAATTTACAATATTTTGGGACATAGATTGAACGACAATTTTCTGACAGTCACGAGTTTATATAATATTTCTTATTATGTGTTCTTCTTTTCTTCATAACTGCCTTCAAGCGATCCTTGAATCTTGTACAAGTGTTCCTGAAATATTATTAAGACAACTACTTTCAGACTTCTTAAATTAAGTTGACATTGCTGTGTGGCGTGCTATTAGTAACATGTCATTAGTGCCTCAAATAGTATAATAAAGAGGGTTTAGATGTGTGCTAGAAGGCCGCCATAAACACAATTCCCAATAATTGCTTAAATTGGATTTTGGAGAAATCTTGTATTTTTATAGCTATGTGTGCTTGGGTAATGTTCTGTGTCCATACATAATTACTATCTGGGTAGTTTGCTTTAAATAAAGGCAATGCCTGTTGCTGTGCTGCCGACTTTACGGATAACAATTAATGCTCCGCTTATTATCATGACCAAGAGAATATGCTGCTCGGCGTTATGCACACCTGGCAGTCGTACTGACGTATAACAACTTTCTTTATTTAGTGTATTTTCCTTTCTTTTTATATATATTATTTTTCCAGTAAATATCGAGTTGTATCACCAGATGTCTGAGAAGCTTGTTGTAACTATCAACGTTGACCTTTGCATAAAATTTGTAGAGTTTTATGGGCACTTTCTTTCCATCGCATATTGCAACGAAAAAGTTAACATTTTGCCAGGATATTTTGTGACTATTGTCCCATTAATCTCAGCTGTCGATTTTGCGAAAAAATGTGTTTATTATGCAGGTCAGATATGCATCCATATTAAAGATTATACGATACAAGATTTTTTTGAACATTGTAATTATTTTATTGCATCTTTCAAATCTCTTTTTATATATATATATATATATATATATATATATATATATATATATATATATATATATATATATATATGGGAAATGTACACAGACAGACAGACACACAGACAGACACCCTTACTTATGTATATATATATATATATATATATATATGTAATATAAAGCTGAATGTGAATATATATATATATATATATATATATATGTAATATAAAGCTGAATGTGTGTGTGTTGTTTTTGTTTTTTTTCATTTTTCTTAAACTTTTTCTTCTAGGGGATGGGACATCCAACCAGATGTCTGACATTTACCCCTATTTTAGTGAGTCCAACCAAGAGATCTTTTCAGGATTCTAGCCGTCCCTTTCAGTGCAATCGTTTGTATTTCACTTGCACTTGGTTCACCGGGTATGCTTGCTATGTACTTCTTAAAGTTCTTTTTCATAAGCCCAGTTGCTCCTATGATGACTGGTATAATTGAAACGTCTTTTAATTTCCAATTTCGTTTCATATCATCACGAATAGGCTCCTATATGGTTGACTATTTTAAAAAACTGATTGCATATAATGATAGAAGATGTATCGAGACACAGGAATGGGTATGTTTGATCTGGCAGAGCAGTGGTTCATTAAAATTGTGGGGTCTGTGTTCGCGACTGGTCCACAAAGTATGGCAATAAAAAATTTGAAAATTAAAACAAAAACGTTTACAAGTGTTTTTGATATAGATGTACATAAGAATACTTTGATAAGTATGTTTTAACTTAAATAGGGTGGGTATAATAAAATTGTGGGGTTAGCGTTCGCGCCCGGCCTCCATAGAATTGAAATATGTCACAAAGTTTAATAAAGACTTTTCATATCTATATGCATAAGTATACTTTGATAATTATGTTTCAGTTTGAAGAAATATGGTATAATAAAATTAGGGGATGTTCGTTCGAACCTGACCTCCATAGAATGGAAATATGTCACAAAGTTTAACAAGTTTTTTTTTAATGTAGATCCTCAGAATATTGTGATAAGTGTTTCAGTGTGAACAGGTATGGTATAATAAATTATGCGGTTTATCTATTTTATTTTTACTTTCATCATATTTTGCTTTGGTTGTGATACCTCAAAATTTACTACCCTTCCTTTTCATAACCTATCATACTTTCATGAATCAGAGTCCATTTTCTGTAGGCTGTTTTTGAACCCAGTCAACGACGGGTACTTTTGCTAGTATATATATATATATATATATATATATATATATATATATATATATATATATATATATAGTTTTTCAAAACTCCGTGGAATAAAGTTTTTCCATGTTATCTGTACTCCTTATCGGATAATTAAAAATTCTGTATACTTTCTTTACAGTTATTTTATTTTTGAACTTCCCAATAGAATTTTTCTATTATATATATATATATATATATATATATATATATATATATATATATATATATATATATATATATATATATATATAAAATATGGTCAAACACCTTAGAAGACGCTTATTTTGAATAAAATTTAGATGAGAAATGTGAAAAGTGTCAGAAATAATGATAAAATCATTTTATTTACTTTTATTGTTGTTGTAAGTCCGATATATTTCGCTATAAATAGCTTCATCAGGGTAGGACGCCCGGGATGTTTTTTTCTTTCTATTTTGTTCCGTGGAACAAACCGAATAAGACGTACATTTTCTCTTCTACTTCGAGGCATTACATCCACACCTGTACATTTCTACGTCCGGCGCGGTACATACAGCGCCTGGCATTTCCAAATGGTCACTCATGTGGTAATGGCCAGGCTCATCGTTGCTTAACTTCGGTGATCTGGCGAAAATCGATGTTCCAACATAAATATCTATCTATCTGTCTATCTATCTATCTATCTATCTATTTATCTATCTATATATATATATATATATATATATATATATATATATATATATATATACGAAAGTATAGATTTATGCGTAAACTTTAAGTATTTACTTCAAAAGTGCTCAATACGTAGGTAGAGATAGTTAGTAATTTATAAAATATATATGGCGATTAAGATACACTGAATATTCTGCGTTTCATCCACTCTAGGACTGATAAGCCTGAATAGTCCTAGAATGGATGAAACGCGGAATACTCTGTGTAGTTTAATCGCCATATATATTTTATAAATTACTAACTAACTATATATATATATATATATATATATATATATATATATATATATATATATATATATATATAGTTTTGAAAGATTTTCGGTCTTAAAAACTATATAAAAATCTAAAAACAACAATAAATCCTTTATTGGGATATTATTTTATTAGTAAGTGATTTAATCTCCTGTAATCGCTGAATCAACTTGCTTTATTGAATTCAAAATAATCCTAAGTTTTCAGGGATAACTAGTTGTTTACCAAGAAACACTGTTTCGGGGATTTAAAAAAAACAAAACAGTATATTAAATCATGACTCCCGGGCAGCGGTGATCAAGCACCACAGATACTACCATAACTAATGAAATTGAAATTTTAATAGTGGCGATAAAAGTGAAACCCAGCAGTTTATAAATTACAAATTTTCTAAAAGTCGCCAGTGATAGTTTTCAGTCTTGTCAGCAATGAAGGGCACATTACGCCTCCTCATTTTTCCAAAGGGCCTTAGTCAATGCAGATGCTTATGTTGAGATTCGTAAAACCATTGTTAGACCTTGGGTTAACAACGTAGTTAATGGAGGGTTTATGTCTTCCCACAAGTTTCGGCACCATTCCATAAATTTGTCAAAACTTAGGATTCGATGGCCGAGAATTTCCATAATCATATCGTATCAAACTTATGGCCTCCTAACTCACCAGACCTTAATCCTTTGGATTATTCTGTGTGGGGCGTCATCGAAGAAAGAGTCAATAAGTATCCTCATAACGCCAAACTTTCTCTGATCGAAGCAATAGTCTGAACAATAGAGGACATAATTAAAGACCATCTGATCAAACCTTGCAGTCGCTTTCAAAATATAATTGAGTCAGTGATATAAGCTGAAATAGGATAATAATAGTAATAATAATAATAATAATAATAATAATAATAATAATAATTTCACGAGTCGCATCTTCCGTTTGATGCGGATTGTGAACCCACGTGATTTATTTTTCGTCATTAGTTCTAGAAATCTGTGGATACTTTTTGTCATTCAGACTCCAGTGAACTCCATAAGTTGTTCTCAAAGAGTGTCTACTCCTAGTGAGTGAATGTGTTTATACTTAATGAGTAAATAAGCAAAACTGACACAACTCGATCAGAAGACCAGGAAACTTATAACTATGCTCAATGCACTACACCCAAAAAGACAATGTTGACCGACTCTATGTGAAAAAATGTCGAGAGAAGACTAGTTTGCATAGAAGACTATGTGAATGACACAAAAAGGGAATTAGAAAAATACATCATGCAAAACACGGAAAAGAATAATCATGGCAGCAAGAAACACTGAAAAAAAATCACCAAAACAGAAAACAGTTAAAGGATAGAATGAGAACAGGAAAATGGAAAGAGAAGCAACTGCATGGAAGATTCATAAGAATGAAAAAAGATAAGAATAAGGAAAAACACTTGAAGATAGATACGAAAAGGACATGTAAACCGAGAAACTGAATCCCTTATAACTGCAGCTATGCCTATGTTGAGATTTGTAAAACTATTGCAGATAACTCGATCAGATCACATCAAAGCAAAGATCAATAAAACACAAGAAAACAGCAAATGCAGACTGATGGACAAAGAGACGAAACGATAAACCATATAGTAGGTGAATGCAGCAAACTGGCCCAAAAGAAATACAAGAAAAGGCGCGACCAACTGGGAAGGGCAGTACAATGGGAATTATACAAACCACTTCATCTCGAACGCACAGACAAGTGATACAAGCATAAGCCGGCAACAGTACTTGAAAACGAGAATCACAAAATCCTATGGAACATGTACATACAAATAGACAAACCCGTCCAAGCAAGAAACCGGATATCGTAATAATTAACAAGAAAAATACGTCCTGTCAAATCGTAGACGTTGTTGGTCCAACTGACAACAGGATGAATATCAAAGAAAAGTAAAAACGGAACAAATATAGAGAGCTAGCTGGAGAGCTGAAAGGATGATGAAGAAGATCAAAATAATACCTATAATAGTAGGAGCACTAGGACGATCCCGAAAACTTTGAAAAAAGAATGGGAGACATTGGAATCAGAGGAATAACGGGAAAGATACAACGAATACAATAATACAAACAGCTGAAATATTAAGGAAAACTCTTGAATGTGAAGACTAGCACGTATGAGCTACACGCGCGGGCCAAACGAACTACTGCAGAGACAAAAAAATAAGAAGCATTACATGGAACCAAAGCACAATGGAGCTGCATATCTATTAGTTCTCTATCCCTTCCCCCTGCAATTGCCTCATCAACCCCGCCCTAAAAGAATGATACCAAATAGCCGAGTAGGGTCAAGGAACATAAAAGGACTGAGGAGAGAGTACTGACCAGACCTCCGCTGGACAAGTGTGAAGAGAACTGGGACCTTTGGGAGGCTTATTGTCACACAAATTCCAGTGGAGACCGATGGTCTCTGCCAGCAAGAAATCAATGGTAACCGACTGTGTCGATAACGCAAATTTATTTGCAAATGTTATCAAAAGAGGTGGAGAATACTGAAAATCTGGGGAGACTCGCTGCCACTCAGCTTTCAGGGAACGTCACAAGTTGTTTTCAAGGAGAGATCTTTGATGACCTGTGTGAAAGCTTCTTGTGAGCCAATAATAATAATAATAATAATAATAATAATAATAATAATAATAATAATAATAATAATATACGATATAATTGGGTTGTCACACCTGCATTCGTTAGAATACTGAAGTTATGCAACTTTGAGCCTTGCCAGTACCATATAAGTAACCATTTGGCAATACTAATAATAATATTAGTCTGCAGCTGTTTCGGACCTGTCCTGCCACTGGATCAGCCTAGTTGGGACGAAAGATAAAGGTTGGCTCAACAAACTCCCAGCATGTGATGATCAGATGGTCTTGGTTGTTCCGACAGAGAACTCTCAATGATGATGATGATGATGATACTACTACTACTACTACTACTACTACTACTACTACTACTAATATATATATATATATCTTACTTTATATATATACATACATATATATACATATATATATATGCGCCTTCTAAATTTTTAAATTAAACAAAAATAATGTACTGTTATTACAATATAAACAAAAAAATAATGTAATATTAATATATACATCCATACCCACTCACAGAAATGTGTGTACATACACGCAAACACACACACACACACACACACACACACACACACACACACACACACACACAGAAGGCGCAAATAGAACACATGGCCACAAATCATCATTTTTAATCGTTTTTATTCTATTCTTTTCAGAAATTCTCTACCTATAAAAAAGCTTGTCCTGATTTTCTATCAAAAATTATTATTCTCCGCATTCAAATTGCAAGATAAGAAAGGGGAAACGGGTTTGCTTTCTGAAGATTGTTAAGGCAACGGACGTAAATTTACGACATCTTTCCTGGTTTACGACAGCCGAGGAAGGGGAAATTACAATATTTAATCTTTTCCATTTTTTAAAGCTATACATTTCTGTCTGACAGTTCGACAAAAATAATTGCATCTATTCGGTATTGTTCCTTCATTTTAATTTTTGTTTTATTCCATTCGATTTTCGATATCAAAATTGTCTCCGCCATTTTTGTTGCCAATTTCCATAACTTTAAATAAACGAAAGGCATTACTTTCGTTCTTGCTTTACTGTCTGACCGACACAGAAAGAACATTAATGGCCGAGAAGATTTTGTTGTAGACGCTCAGGACCATTTATAAATCTAGAAAAAAACACACACAAACTAATCCGCTTTTTCGTATTATTATACTTCAGCCGAACTTCCTAAAAATCAAGGGGCCCCTTCTTGGGGCTAACACTTGATCTCTATATAAGATGCAGTGATATTCGAATATTCCATTACAGTTCTCTCACAAACCCAAGACTGTCCGCAAACCTGTCGAAAACTGCCGCAACTGTCGAAAACTGCCGCAAACCCTACCGCCACACAAAACTGCCTGTAAAATGAATCTAAATACATATCCTGTCTTTTTGTTCTTGTTCACTGCCACACCTTGATTAACAATCCTATTTTAGTTTCCTTTGTGTACCTTGGTGAACAACTTTTTATACCTTTGTTCTTCTTTTTTTTATTATTATACTTTTCCTTTTCTTTAATCCCGAATATTTTGAGAGGCGGAAACATCTATTGCACCACATGCCCATAAGTAGGCAATAATGTTTGTAGAAATAAAAGAATTTATACTGTAAAATAATTGTATGTGTAATGGTGTACTTTCTGCTCGTATAATGTCACCAAAGTGATTAGAATACTTGGTAAAATTCATTTGTAACTGTTTCGCTCTTTAATAAAAGTAAAAAAAATATATTAAAATATAATTATTTTAAAATAATTGTTAAACAGAATTAATTATTTAAAATATAATTAATTGTAAAAATGAATTGTTAAAAATAATTAACTATTAAAAATAATTTGTATTATTTAGATTAATTATTTAAAATATAACCAGTTGTAAAAATTAAAAGTAAAAAAAATAATTAAGTATTAAAAATAATTTGTAATGTTTGAATTAATTATTTAAAAAATAATTAGTTGTTCAAAATTAATTCTTAAAATAATTAACTATCAAAAATAATTTGTAATATTTCGATTATTCGGACTACTGTTCTCATCTTAAATAGTATTTTAACAACATTTCTACCGATGCTACCTCCGACCTTCTTCAAGTATAATCCGAACTGCACGGGATTTCGAACGGGAGTATTTATTCAATCTTATCAAGGCCCGGAAGCCACTCAGAGATAAGGGTTATTGCAAGTACAGTACGTTAGTGTGGAGATTTAATGAAGTGTTTACTTAAGGGGGCGGTTCATTAGGAATTTGTTTACGTTGGACTTGAATACATCCAAGTTGTCCGGTGGGAAGCAGGCAGACGGAACAGAGTTCCACAGGCGTGCAGTTCTAAGAAAGAAGCTTTGTTCATGGAATCCGCGTTTTGATTTAGGCACAGATATAGAGTGGGGGAAAATTTTCACAGTGGATTCAGCTAGACGGGTGTTTTCCGTGAAAGATTGGCGAGGGAGGACCAGAGATTGGAGTTCAGACGCGCACCTTCCATGGAAATAACGATAAAACAAGGATAGGCTCGCAACGTCTCTTCTGTGGGAGAGAGGTTGCAGGGTAGAGAAAAGGGCATCCCCCACTAAGCCACAAAGTCTATTTTGTACTCTGTCAAGGCAGGATAGGCTGTTTTTAGCAGCTCCTGCCCAGATATGGCAGCAATATTCCATCCTTGGACGTACTTGGCTTTTATATAGATAGATAATTGCATCAGTAGAAAGATATCTTCTGGAGCGGTAGAAGAATCCCACCATCTTTCCAGCGACCTTGGCAACAGACTTGATGTACGTGTTCCATTTCAGATCAGGAATAAAGGTCAAACCCAGAAGCTTGTCAAAACACGGGGCCTCACCCAGACGAGAGCCATCCATCACAATTGATGCCAGATGGCGATCAGAGCGTTGATGATGTAAGGATAGGAGTTTGGTTTTGGATGCATTAAAGGTAACCAGACACATCTTCCCCCACTGAACCACGCGCTCGAGATCAGAGGAGAGAGAATCAGAGAGAACTTTGTCATTTACAGCCTTTGATGTGTTGCCGTAGATGGTCGTGCCATCAGCATAGATGTCAACGAATGATTTAAGTATGTGTTTAGGGAGGTCATTGATGTAGATCAGGAAGAGAGTTGGGCCTAGGATTGACCCCTGAGGGACTCCAGCATTTATATTGCAGGCCTCCGATTTTTGTCCATCTACCACTACTCTTATGAGCCTATCGGAGAGAAATGATTTAATGATTGAGAAAACATAGCTGGAAATCTTGTGAAGTAGACCCTTATGCCATACATTGTCGAAGGCCTTTGATATGTCCAGAGCAATTGCCCTAGAAAGGAAGTCTTTGTCAAGAGATTCACTAATCCTGTGGGATATAACCGTCAGCACATCTGCGGTAGATTTTGCAGAGCGGAAACCATATTGTGTGTCACTAAGAAGGTTATTCCTGCTGAGGTGGTTGACTATTTCTCTATTTAACATGGATTCCAGCAACTTACTCATAACAGACAGGAAACTTATTGGTCTGTACTGAGAGGGAGATGACTTATCACCTGAATTCTTAAATACAGGGCAAACTTTCTAAGAAAGAAGCTTTGTTTATGGAATGTACGTTTCGATTTAGGCACAGATAAAGAGTGGGGAAAATTTTTGAGAGTGGATTCAGCTAAACGGGTGTTTTTCGTGAAAGATTGGCGAGGGGGCCAGAGATTGGAGTTCAGATGAGCATTACTTTTATTAAAGAGCGAAACATTTACAAATGAAATTACACCTGAAGAAGGTCGGGCGTTACATCGGACAGGACGCTTTAAAAGTAACATTCAAGATGATGACAATAGTCTAAATAATACAAATAATAACAATTCATTAAAAAAATAACTTTGCAATACCATGTCCAACGTGCAACTCATATGTAATGTGGAAACGACATGCTGATTGATAAAAAAAAAGAACAATTAAAAAAAAATTCAGGCCACTGTTCTCATGTTGAGTTCTATTTTTACGTTTCAGGCAATGAAACCTCCGACCTTCTTAAGGTGTATATTGTTCAACTTGGGGATCTTTCTATCAAATAGTAGAATCTGTATGGAATTTCAAACAAAGCCTTTTATTTAATCCACAGGAGTAGCATGTTCTCGTTCCATCGGCCATGACTGGGTAGAAGTCCTAAGTAATCCACAATTGTATTCTTAGTATCGCCTACACTGCGGATTGAACATTAAACCTCCAGAAGAAGATCACTTAGAACTTAGAAGCCAGAGGTCAATACTGTTTAATGTGGCAAAATTCTAGAGACACTCTGGATTAGGACAAAAATAAAAAAAATTGACTCTATTTAAAAGGTTCCTCCGTCATTGACCGAGGACAGAAAAGATGAAGTATTGCACCAGAACATGTTATATCAGCATCATGACACAAATCCATACCACCTCAAGTGGTTGTTATGCAGAGTCGATGCCAGTCTAGGATTGAACTCTGTATTGCAGCAACTTGTGGTGCTATCGATATGTTGTATACCGATCTCAGTTAAGGGTGGCCAAAGGAAAGTGATTCAGTCAACAATTCCCTCCAGCAATCAATGTAAATGAGAGAATTTCATGAAAAAAATAACTCTGCAGCATCATGGCCAACGCGTAATATGGAAACGCCATGCTAATTGATAAATAAAAAGAACATTTTTTAAAATTTTTCAGGCTACTGTTTTCATGTTGAGTGCTATTTCCACGTTTCGGACAATGTAACCTTCGACCTTCTTCAGGTGTTTCGTGTTGAACTGAGGAACCTTTCACTCAAATACTAGAATCTGTATGGAATTTGAAACGAAACCTTTTATTTAATCCGCAGGCGTAGCATGCTCTTGTTCCATCAGCCATGACATAAGTAATCCACAATTGAATTCTTAGTATCGCCTACACTGAGGATTGAACCATAAACATCCAGAACAAGATCACTTAGAACTGAATTTTACTTAATACTTGAGCCATTACACCACACGTTCTTGTGGTCAGTTAGGGTTAGGGTTAGGATTAGATCAGCTGAAACGTTGTGGAAATAACAATCAAGATGAGAACAGTAGTCTGAATAATTCAAATAATACAAATTATTAATCGTCATCTAAAAAAATTCAGGAACATCATCTTTTTTAAGCTATTTAACAGTGAATCACAATAATTGTCATGATGGTATAGGATTAAATTTAATCAAAGTCACTACTTTACCAATAATTGTGGGAAACTGAAACTTCATAAACAGCATTGCCATGTAAATAACTACAGTTTGATTCTGGTAAAGTTGCAATATAGCTAATAACAAGAAAAAAATCACAACTAATAACTTTTACCAAATAAGTAGACACATATACTTTTAAAGTGTGGTCAGATTTATTAATTTGTCATCACTAGGTTGACATCAAAATGCAAACATTAAATCAATTCTGATACCCAAAACTCAGAAACATTCAAATAATTATTACAATAAATTAAAGTCAGTACGGCGGAAATAAATTATTGACTTTGTTGAAAAAATCGTACTTGGAATTAGAGTACTCTTTCAAGCTTGCCATCTTTTGTGTTAATCCAAATGATTTTGGAATAAAATAATTTAGTTAGACTCTAAAAGACTATTCAGATTATTGGAGGTTATTGTTTGTTTTTTTTTGCTGATGGACACTAAACTATTAACAGCATTGTTCTGTGAGCTGTAAATAAGATAGTAACATTAAAATATGATTAATTTTGAAACTAGAATACAAAAAGGTTGATGGGCGTTTACGGGGGTATGCGCCCTATTAATTGTCATTCTGCTAATTTTAAGTTGAATGTTAAGCGCATTTTTTGTTCCACTCAAACATCCCTTCATCATCTATTCTTAAGCTCATCTTCATTTCAGAGTTTGCATCAGTTTTACCTTTTTTTGACTTCATCTTTTGTTTTCTGTCATTTTTTCGTCTCACGACGTCTCTTCTGTGGAGAAAAAGTTCCAGGGAAGAGAAAAGGCCATCATGTTATAGGGATAAGATGCTCCGAGCAGCTCCCACCTAGATGTGGCAACAGTACTCTATCCTATGACGTACCTGGCTCTTATACAGGTAGAGGATTGCATCAGCAGTGAGATATCTAATGGAACGAAAAAATGATCCAACAATTGTTTTCAGCGATTTTGGTAACGATTTGATGCATGTGTTCCTTTTGAGATCAGTAAAGATTACTCCAAGAAGTTTGTCAAAATATCGTGCTTCCTCATTAATTTCAGTTTGGACCAGATAGAAGCGCTGGTGATGGAAAAAAAAAAGCTTAGTTTTAGATGAATTAAAATTGACCAGCCACCTTTTTCCCAGTGCACCACGTGCTCAAGATCAGAAGAGAGAGAGAGAGAGAGAAAGAGAGAGAGAGAGAGAGAGAGAGAGAGAGAGAGAGAGAGAGAGAGAGAGAGAGAGAGAGAATCAGAAAGAGCTTGGTCATTGCCGGACTTTGAAGTATTGCCATAGATTGTGGTGTGGTTTGCATAAATATCTACGAATGATCTAAGAATGTGATTTGGGAAATCATTGATGAAGATTAAGAAAAGAGTTTGACCCTGAATGGAACACTGGGGAAGTTAGCGTTGATATTATCAAATTCTGATTTTTTTCTCATCGACGACTACTCTCATAAGCCTATCAAAAAGCCTATCATAATAATTGAGAGGATAATTCCAGCTATTCCGTAGCTAGAAACCCTGTGTAGTAAACCTTTATGCCATACTCTATCAAAAGCCTTTGATAGGTCAAGAGCAATTACTCTAGAAACGAAGCCTTTGTAAGAGATTCACTAACACTGTGGGATATTACAGTTAGCACATCAACTTTAGATCTAGCAGAACGTAAATCATATTACATGTCACTGAGTAATTTCTTTTTTTTTTGTTGGGATGGTTGACCACTTCTCTATCATAGGTTCCAACAACTTACTCATGACGCACAGGTAACTGATTGGTTTGTACTGGGAGATAAATGATCGATCTCGAGAAGTTTTAAATACATAAAGACTGATGACGTTTTCTGAGGTGTTGGGAAGCATTTCTCCTTAAAACAACGTTTAAACAGCTATGTAAGTATGGGAGTTAGTTCCAGTTGAAGCTTTTTGAGCTGAAGAAATCACTTCAGGTCTATTGATGATGGTCGGTATAGAGGACACGTTTTTGTTCAGGGCCCTGTTTGTTATTCGCCAAAACTCCTGGCACCTGTCGCTGCTCAACCACTTTGACTCTCTTGCGTACTTTATTACTCTTTTGTGGTGGTTTCGGGCAGTCCTAAACGCTGCTTTAGATTTAAGACATCTATTTTGTTGAAAGGAATGGAAAGTGTCTTTGCGCTATAGCAGCAACACATTCTCGAGTGAACCACGGCTGGCTGGTGGTTTTTTGCTAGAATTTCTTGAAGGGTATTAATGCGCGTACATTGACAGTTAATCAGTCAGTCAGGTCTGATACTATATAGTACACATCCTTTTAAACACAGGACGCATTTGTATATTAGATATAAATATTCGGAAGATATCTCAGTTAGTCATAGCGTATCGATTTACTGTACGAAAGAGAGATACATCTGAATACTTGTTAAATTTTGTTTTTCTGAGACAATCGATTGATCGAAAGATCCCAGTATTTTAATAATCTTTTTACCCTTTCTTCCGTTTTCTCTTTCGTTTTCTTCTTTTTTCTTCTTGTTCTTCATTTTCCTTTCCCTCTTCTTCCTTTTCTTCTTTGCTTCTTTGCTTCTTACTATAACTGTTCTAGTTTCCTTTTCACTCTAATCTGACATTGTTTATAAAGGGATCACCACATATAAAGGCTCTGAGACCACTCAAGGATAAGGATTAATGTGTGTACGGTAGTCATTAGAATAGTAGTGTGATGATCATTTGTGGTGGAAATTTGTTATGATTAGATCATTATAAGAAATTGTTTACGTTGAACTAGAAGACGACAATATTGTAGTAAGCTGGAAAGCAGACCAGCGGAATAGAGTTCTACAGGCAGCTAGTTCTAAGGAAGAAGTTTTGTTTATGGAATCCACGTTTAGGTTTAGCAAACGATAGAGAGTAGGGGAAATTATTGATAGTAGTTTTAGCTAGACGAGTGTTTTTGTGAAAGATTGACGAGAGAGGAGACCATAGATTGGAGCTCAGTCGAACACATGCCATGAAAATAACAGACAGACTCGCAACGCCTCTTCTCTGAGAAAGAGGTTGCAGAAAACAGAAAAAGGCATCACGTACTAGATTACGACTTCGGTTTTGAGCAGTTCCTGCTAAGATGTGGCAAGAGTACTCCACCCTAGGACGAACTTGACTCTTATACAAGTAGAGGTTTGCATTGGCAGTGAAATATCTACTTAAGCGGTAGAATGATCCAACCATTTTTCCAGCGACGTTGGCAACAGATTCGATGTGTGTGTTTTATTTCAGATCAAGAGTGAAGGTCAGACCAAGAAGTTTGTCAAAACATGGAGCTTTCTCAAGGCAAGAGCCGTTCATTTCAATTGGGACCAGATGTGGACCAGAGCTTGGTTTTCGATACATTAAAATTTACCAGTTACCTTTTTTTCCATTGCCCCACGTGCTCAATATCAGAGGAAGGAGAAAAAGAGAGACCTCGGTCATTTCCGGCCTTTGAAGTGTTGCCATAGATGACAGTGTCATCTGCATAAATGTTTACGAATGATCACAGAATGTGATTTGGGAGGTTATCGATGAAGATCAGGAAAAGGGTTCGGCCTATGTTGGAACCCCGAGGGACGCGAGCATTAATACTATTAGCTTTTGATTATCTTCCTATCAACGACGACTTAGGTATGATTTAACAGTTGAGAAGACATTTTCAGCTATTACATAGCCGGAGATCTTGTGTAGTAGACCTTTATTCTATACCCTATCAGAAGCCTTTGATATGCCAAAAGAGCTTGCCTTAGAAACGAAACTTCCGTCGAGACATTCACTAATCCTGTGAGATATTACAGTTAGCACACCAGCTGACCACTTTTCTTTTTAACGCAGATTCCAGTAACTTACGACGCACAGGAGATTGATTGGTGTGTACTGAGAGGGAAATGACCGATCGCCTGAATTTTTAAATACGGGGCAGACTGATGAGATTTTCCAATGTGTATATCTCCTTAATACAACGTTTAAACAAAATAAATATTTTTTCATGTTTTTTTCTTCACGTCCACTTTATGAAGTTTCTCTTTCAGCAACGTCTAATCTTAACTCAATTTCTTTTTTATTAATCTTTCTATTTTTCATGTTTTTCGTCTTTTCTCTCGTAGTTTTCTTCATTAATAGTTTCGTCGTTTTGACTTTCTCGTTGCGTCTTTCAAGTCTAGTCTTCTTGTTGTAGTTCTTCTTCCTCCTCATCCTATTTTCTTCTTCTTCTTCTTCTTCTCCTCTTTCTTATTCTTCTTCTTCTCCTCCTCCTCCTCCTTGCCTTCTTCTTTTCTTCTTCTTCTTCTTCTGCTTCTCCCCCCCTCCTCCTCCTCCTCCTCCTCCTCCTCCATCGGACGTAATTATTCCGTTTCATGAACAAAATATTCCATTTACAACATAAAAAACATTGTAAATTCCGAGAAAATAAAACGATAGAATTTCACACTACAACACCAAGAAATCCATTCCTAGTCGGCGATTCGATTTTCTATCGACGCATGAAGCCGTTTTACGATTATCTTTTCGATCGTCCAACATTATGAGCAACTTTCCCGTTACATCAAAGCACGAACGAGAAAGGAATTTCATTAACTTTAATCGATTAGTATTTAGTGTTAGCAGCATCAAATGATTAGTCTTTTATTCTTCCTCCCCCCCCAAAAAAAAATCAATTCACATTAATCAATATCATCGGAATCGGACATAATCATATTTTATTTTGGATGTTCGAGCTATAAAAGACGGGAAATCAGCTTTTAACTGAATCGCTCAAAATAACATCCCTTTTTATTTCGTCCCAGAGCGGTCAGGAAAATTTTATGCACATACGGGATTTTGTTCTTTGTCTAAATAAACCGTAATCAAATCAGTTAGATTATGGTTAGTGTTGGGGTAAAATTTATTTCTACTTCAGCACATTAACTCGTTTAATCACGTATAGAATTCCATATGGATACTCTACGCCAAGGTTTAATACCACGACCTTGTGATACGAGATCTCAATTGTCGTATAGCGTCTCATTTCTGCCTCTAAGATTTGATGTAATTTCTTTGTTTTAAAACTGTTTGATACTATGAAGAGATAAACAGTTTTTTTTTCTGGTTGGTCATTGATCCGACTTTATTGTACGAGTCATGTCTGATAGTGATTTCTCATAGAGTTTTCTGTAGTTAGCTTATTTGTTCTCAAATTGAATACCCCAAACTAATTGATGCCAAAAATATATACACCATTTTCTGTTTCTTAAATATACGATTCTATCATATTGACAGTAAACATTCCAAAACCACAGAAGCATTTATTTCACATTTATATTGTCTTAGTGATAATATGTTGCGTCTTACACATGTTTCCTTGAATGGTAGACATTCACCAAACAAATCTTCAGTGACATATAGAAGTTTCCCGGGAAAAATACACATTTTTTACTTGGATTGAAAAAAGATAAATGATGGTAAAAAAAACGTAAACAAACAAAACCAACAACAAACTGCATTTTCTAAAGAACTTATATATGTCTCTGGAGATTTGTTTAGTGCATTTCTACGACTCAATGAAACGTTTAAGATGCAACATATCAACAATAAAAAAAAAACATATGAATGTGAAATAAATACTTGTGTGGCTTTAGAATGTCTACTAAATCCATTTTCATTAGGCTATTTAGATTATGGTGATTAAGGAAACCTGGTACTCCTGCATAATTTGACCCGGATTCTCGTGAATTTCTGTCAACCACGGATCGGGCGAGACCGGCAATCATCTTTTTAAGCCGAGCATTGTAAGAGACGCAGACTAATTTAAAAACAAACAAACCGTAAAAACTACAAATGCAAATAATAAAAAAATAACAAAACCTGCTTTTAAAGGATTGAAAATATTTTTATTTTATTTTATTTTTTCGCAAAATGTTTATCACCAAAAAGTTGTTTCTTTTTTCTTTAAGAAAAGATAAAAGTTTTACCTTTTTTTTAACCGCAAATTGTTAGGTGATTCTTTGCTAGGGTGGGGAAGTTTCTACAGAAATTTTATACATTTTTAAAAAAAAACACTTAAAAATATGTTTACGAAAAACGTAAATTGTTAGATGAAAGTACAGGAAAAATTAAATTTTTTTTATTTTTTCCGGCTGTTCATTGCCGGTTGAAGAACTTTCTCGGGATGAGGTTATTTCCTTAGGAATCTTTTACTTCGGTCGAATGTTAAACGGCCATTGACGGCAAAGAAGGAGGGAGACGGTGGTAGAGGAAATGGCAACGAAGCTCCCCAAGAACCATGCAGATTTTGGAAATGTGCTTTCTGATGGAGACAAAAGAATCGTTTCCAATTTTTTGTCTGCACATAAATTCAAGTAAATATCTACCCAGAAAGTCCCGGTTGGTTCCGCCTTTTTGCTTTTTTTTTCACTGTTTTGCTTCCTTCCCACATCCTGTCGGCAATGTTCGCTGTTGGCTTCGTCGCAGAGTCTACAAAATGCATGCTTATGATTCACTGTCAGGTGGTTGGTGGAATCCTTCTTCTCCTACTTTTTTATAGTCCCTTCTAACAGTCGGATATACGACTGTAGTCCCCGGCAGAATATATTTGTTTATTATTGGAAGGAGGGTTTCGGCGTTGCGATTTGGTACGGTCATAAAAAAAACCTTCCTTGTCGGTGATGTAAATAAAAAAAATAAAAAGTTGATTTAGCGTTTCAAACATTTGAACAACGCTCGGCTGAAACTGATGATTGCCGGTCTTACCCGATCCATGCTGGTCGGGAATTCCGGAGAATCCGGGCCAAATTATGCAAGACTACCGAAAAAAAACTTTATTGAATATATAGATTATAAGTATATATTTTTTACACACACACACACACACACACACACACACACACACACACACACACACACACACACACACACACACACACATATATATAGATAGATAAATAGATAGATAGAGAGAGATAGAGAGAGAGAGAGAGGGAGGGAGGAGAGTGTAAAACTCATTACTAATTTTCAGGGCTGCATGTTATGCATCCATTTCGATAGCTTCTACTGAATTCTTCCAAGATCTCAGCATGCTAATTGCTCACGCAATTTTCTACAGCTGTCTTGAACCTTTGAGTACGAATTCCCATGCCTATCACTTTTGAACATTTGATTTCTTTGTTATTTTATTTCTTATATCCGTCGTTTGAAAGGATAACGTATTATATACTTTCTGTACATAGTGAAGTACAAAAAAAAATCACCATTGGACAATGCTTGAATCGTGCGAATGAGCCAAGGAGATGAATAGAAGAATCTTTCAGGCTTATCAATGGCTTTGCTGGACATGTGAAAATTCTCCGCAGTAACTTTGTTTGCTGCCAGATCGTTTATTCTCAAATGAAATAACTCGAACACATTTATACACAAAATATCAAGATCTTTATTATATTTTAAGACAAAGTTTAAGGTGGAAGAAACAGCTAAGGATCGATGGATCGATCGATAGATAGATAGATAGATAAAGCGAGCAACCGAGCTAGATAAATAGAGAGAGAGAGAGAGAGAGAGAGAGAGGGAGGGAGTGAGAGAGAGAGAGAGAGAGAGAGAGAGAAAGAAAGAAAATAGAAAGAAAGAGAGAGATAGCAAGGCTCACTATTGTCTATTTTCAGGACTACGTATTATATACCCACTAAGTTTGCTTTAATGAATTTAGAGAAACTGTCAAAGTTTGGCTTTGTTGTTGTTGTTTTTTAAGGCTTATGAACTCTTTTCGAACTATTTAATACCAAATCTAGTAATTTTGGAAATAAAAGTTTTATGCTTCGAGTTCTTTGTATCTTCAAATATTTATTCATGGTGTGTTGTTCAGTGGTTTTGTTTTACGGCATAGCAACCTCTTTTCGGGCCATTTAATACCGAATCCAGTAAACTTGGAAAAAGATTTTTTATGCTTAAAGTTCTTTATATATTCAAGTATTTATTCATGGCGATTGATTTGTTTGTTTTGTAGAGGGAATTTGGTTTGCTTTTGTTTTTGGCGATGAAGAACATGTCTGAGTTTTTGAATCAAGTTAAAAAAGCAATAACATCAATGTTTGATACATTTTGGGTCAAGTTCAGTATCTTCAAACCGCCTGATCTAGTAACACCAGATGAGCTCTTAAGTGTTCAGTTACTAGTTAACATGCCTGTCACTATTGAACATTTGATCTTTTTTAAAATGTTACTTTCTATCCGTTGTCTTATTTTATACTTCCTATATATTCTTAAGTACAAGAAAATCATCTTTGTGTTAATTCGGTAGTACGGATTAGTCGATGAGTTGACTGTTTTACTCCTACTTATAAAATTAAAAAAAAACTTAGGTCAATATAAATCTCTTTGCAATAATCTTTTGGTCTTGTTAGCGCTTTACATCTCATGTCTTGTCTTGAGCGATATTCATAAAAAAGTTGAAGACTTCGTTTGACAAGTCACTGTGGTTGCGATATTTCAAATAACTGTCTATACATTTGATTTTGATTTTTCAGAATATTGCGCTCATCCCAAGTGTTATTCTCATTACCTTTCGGTCGATCTAACCTCCGAATTCCTCCAGGTGTATCTTGTCGAACTCAGGAATCTTTATATCGAATATGAAAATCATTTTGCCAAACTGGAGAGTCTGCAGAGAATTTCAAACGAAACCCTTTATTTAATCCACGGTGGTAGCGTGTTATTGTTCTCTCAGCTATGATCGGGTAGAAATTAAAAGTAATTCTCCCAGAGCGTTAAACTTAAAGCTGAATTTTATAAAGCACTTTATCCACTACGCTTCCGGTCTTTGCAGATTTGCGAAAACAACACACAAGTTGAAAATAGTAGTCCGAAAAATCCAATAATACGAATTACGAATCCTCGTCTCAAAAATTCAGAAACATATTGTAGTTGAATCGTTCGCTTTTCAATTACATAACTCAAAGACATTTATAACTGAAATATATAGATCTTTATTATATCCTATATGCAGATTAGCACACACACACAGAAATAGAGGGAGAGCAAGAAAAAAAGAAAGCGAGAAATCCAGTATTTCTCAGCCGTATCTAACCATAGAATCGGAGAAGATAATAAAATAATTATGAAGACAACTTTTGATTGAGTTCAAATATAAGTACTTTTGTATTTATTGATTTTTGAAACTGGAAATGATTGTTGGAGTTACGTGCGTGCAGGTCAATTTCAAAGACTTTTTTCTTGCACGTTGCATGGTAAATATTCAGCACTATATATATCACTGCAGAAATTCTTAAGAGGTAATGACAAAAAGAGAAGCGATTTTTTTTAGCTAATTGGACGAGATTATTCGAGACAATTACGATTGACACCTAACTAAACGTTTCCCCGTCTTATTCGGATATCAACATTATTCAACAATTATTACATTTTCTTTCTTTTCTTGTTATAATACAGTTTGACCTCATCGTTAAGCATAGGCAGTTCTTCTATTTAATTATTTCTCTAATTTCCGCTATCCTCTAAGTTACTTTGTTCGCAAACCGACCCATCAAATGTCCAGTCACTAACTTCTGATAGCTATGTTTCGTTTCATACCCGGGAAATTTGATTCGTTGCCCGAATTCTGTCAACAACTGTCGGACTGTCTACAGAAAAAAATCGTCGCTATTTACATTCACCAGCTCTATAAGCGAGAGCATCCATCTGATCCATCTACCTCAGCTGCAATGTAACTTGCTGTGCCTTATCGTCATAAAGAGTTTCAGTTTTCAAAGGTAATTAACTTCATGACAAGTGTTTTACTTGAACGCCATGTAGTTTTGCTTTCCATGTATTTCAAAATTAAAACAAGATAAAATTATAATATTTCAAGTAATAAAATACCGATAAACCAAAGCATAGGAACGGTTAAAAAAATCGAAATAAAACAAAATTATTTATAAATCACTCAGCATAGTCCGTGCTAAGAATGGGTCTGTCCTTATTTCCAGTTTCTTATTAAAAAAGTAAAAATAAAAAATACGATGTCTTAATATTTAATAATCATTCACAATTACAGGATAAATAGTTAATTATAAACGACCCATCATTTAGAAAAAAAACACAAAAAAAACTAAAGACATTTTTTTTATACCTACTATACGCATTATACATTTTTTCACGCGTTATAATTGTTTAAGCATATATAATTGTTTAAGCATTTGTTCCAGTCTTGCAACCGCGGCAAAGTTTTTTTCTCTAAATTTTAAAACTTTGATAATTCGTAAAAATATTTTTTTTAAAAAATGTAATTATTTAGTATTCCTAGGTAAGAGTTGAAAAACCATTCAAACAAACATTCAAAGAAAAAATTACAAAAATATGTACAAGTCAAATTTTCATCCAAAATTCCTATCAACAACAGAATAAGATATTTGATTGTTATTATGACTATGAAACAATATCCCTAATAAAAATGCATAACCGATCCGTAAGATTAGAACATTCTACCTCACCACTAAAAACAGCACTAACAACAGCGCTAACTATAAACTAGGGTCCCCCCCCAAAAAAAAACATCATGGAGCAACAAAAATTTATGACTGATATAAACTGAGAAAAATTAAAAAGTGAGCATACAAGAAAAAACGAACAATTCTATTCACCAACATTTTTTTGTGTTAAATGATCTCCTTCAGTCTGTTTTGTTTTTACGTCCCTACTCCGTGACTGCATTTTTCCATGGTAACGTTTCATTTTTCTTTTTTCTTAATTTTGACCTTTTTCGGTAAAAGATTTGTTCGCCGGCTACTAAAACAAATATAATGTAATGTGTTTGTAAAACTTTAACTGTGTCATTACTTTTCAACCTCCTCGGACCCACACGTTGTCTGATACTTTGTCGCAAAGGAACAAACAAAAAGGAAAGAAATAAAAATCTGACTCGGTATTTTTTTTCAAAGTGCAAATAAAGTGCATTTATTCGTGGTTCTTCCAAAATAAGGCATTTCATTATCTTTCAAAAGTATTTTCGAACATACATGCCGTATTGCTTTTTAAAAACTTTGTGTTAATCACAGAATAATGAAAGAATTGAAGAATCAAAATCATACGTACAGGGAGTTATTTGAAATATTGCTACCACGCGTGTCTTGCCCATCAGAACAGAACTAATTACTTGTCAGACGAAGTATTTAAACTTTTTTTTTAATGAGTATCGCTTAAGACAAGGCACTCGAGGTAAAGCCTTACAAGGACAAAATATTATTGCAAAGAGATGTTTATCGACCCAAGTTATTTTTTAATTCTATAAATAAGAGTAAAACAGTCATCTCATCGACTAATCCATATTATCGAATTAACACATTCTGCCGTATTGCTTTTTAAAGTCTCTCTCCTCGCCACTTAACACCGGTCATAGCCAGCGCTTTCTCGCCCTCGACTTCATCTGTCCATGTTTATAAGACTCACACTTCTGCTGTAGATAATGATGAAAATGACAAATTTCACACAGTATTTTACAAATAAATGGACATAGGAATAAGACCCAAACAAAATCCAATATATATATTTTTACTTATTTGCAAAAATCAATTATTTTCTACAACGCCCAAAACAAAATACAATAATTTTCCCCCACAAAACCACCAAACCAAACACAATGAATAAGTATTTGAAGATATAAAGAACTTTAAGCATAACAACTTTTTTAAAATTTGCTGGATTCGGAATTAAGTAAATCGAAAATAGTTTATATGTCGTAAAAGAAAACCACGCATACACACACCATGATTTTTGGCCCGATGATGTCGGCTCTTGTAAAAGAGGCATTGCAGAAACGTGTATGAACATATATAGTCAATAATGTTTGTAAAAATGAACATAATATATATATATATATATATATATAGTAAACATATATATATATATATACACACACACACACACACACACACATATATATATATATATATATATATATATATATATATATATATTCGCTATCGATAAAAGCAGTCTTTCTTTAGAAATATGACATTAACGGAGAAAATTATAAAAGCAAAAAGTCACCTACGATGTTTGCAGACATTAACTAATTTCCTAAACTACAATGATCCTTTTTGCTCTCTTTTCACGCTTCTATCCTCTTCCGTCTCGACGGCGACATATTAATTTTATTTGTAGAAGAGCATCGCCCATTTATGGCCAGCGATGTGCGAAAAATACTTTATAGTTTTTTTTTCTCAGAAAATTGTTTTTATTTCTATAAAAATTTTTATTTTCGATCCGTTTTCATGTTTATCTCCATCAAACTTCGGATAAAAGAGACAGATTACTTTACAAGTGAGAAATAAGACGAGATGGCCACACACACACACACACACACACACACACACACACACACACACACACACACACACACACACACAAAACAACGGTAAAACATCCAATTTTTTCATTGAAAAAAAAAACTACAATTTTTTTTATTTGGTACCATTAAAATAATTAAAAGAAATAGTAAAAAATAAGAACGTTTTATCGTCTAACATAAATGATGTAGTATATATATATATATATATATATATATATATATATATATATATATATATATATATATATATATATATATATATATACTAGCATGGGTACCCAGCGTTGCCTAGGTTGACATGACGTTCCGTTTGAAACACACCTGTATACTAATCATTTTCATCATGTGCAACGTGGATATCCCCACAACAAAAATAAAAGAACGGATGAAAACATGTAAATGTAATCGATTCCCCCCAAAAGAAGGAGTATGTGACACCCTATCCACCAGATATTTCGGCAGAAGGGCTACAAAGAGAAGAAACTAAAATAATTAAAAATATATCCTTACAACTTTTGTTTCAATAAAAATAGCAGCGAATGCCTGTGAGATCGCCAAAAAAGACAGACCAAAAATTAATTAAAAAAACAAATGAAATGTTCGTCATTTTATATTTCTAATGGAATCCCCACCCAAATGAATTTGTCATATTTTGGGGTTCTGTTTGTAAAATTGTTAGATGAAAGTACAAAATGGTCTCATAAAAATTAAGTTATTTTATGTTCCAAATGTAATTCCCGCCCCACCACCACTACCACAAAAAAAAAAACAAACAAAAAACATTGTATTTTTCATGTTTCGCCCCCCCCCGTCCTCAATCGCCAAACTTGAAAAAATGCTAGAGATGACATGACTGGTTGAACGCTTTGTGGCCAAAAAGTGGGTGCTTATTTTCCGTTAAATTTAAATAGAAAAGTTATCTCATACAGTAAAATGTTATTTTTTTTTATTTTCAAAATTTCTTCTTTCGTATTATTTATAAAGACTGCTTAAACGTAGTAGGCTCCCAAAAAGCAGGTCTTTATTTGTTTCGGGGTTAAACGACGTTGGGTCATGTCGTAAAAATTGACCATTTTTAATTTAAGATATTAAATAAATTATAAAGAAAATCTGTTTTGCAGGCAATTAAACACACTTGCTGTGGTATAATTATTATAACAAATCCTGGGCAACACCGATTAAATTTTATAAAAAACAACAAAAAAAGAAGATGATGGATTTTGCTCACATGGATAATTGGCCCTGTGTCTGACTAACTCTGCCCTCGTGGTAAAAGTGGCAAGTAAATAAGGACATTAGTTTTAATTATTTTTCTCGGTAAATATGAAGAATCACTCCATCTTCAAAAATTCCTTTAAACACCTTCATAGGTTTTCAGGGGCGCTAAACACGAAAATAACATTTAAAATTACGGCAAATCAGTGGATGAATTTCTTCATATCGTATAAACTACTTGTTTCCTGGAATTTTCAAGGTTAGTGGTAATTTTAAAAGCTTTTTCCGAGGGTTTAAAAAAGCCCCCCCCCTAAATGGTGGCCACAAAGTGGGTGCTCATTTTACGTTTTACTTTTTGAAACCAACATTTTTTTTCATATCTTGGAAAATACTCGTTTGCCGTAATTTTAAACGTTATTTTCGTTTTCAGCGCCCCCGAAAACCGAGAAAAGTGGTAATTTTAAAGGAATTTTCGAGGTTGGAGTGATTCTTCATATTTACGTTTTTTCTTTCTTTTCCTCAGAATTAAAAATAAAAATAATAATTCAGCTTAGAAAAATATTTCGAAATGAAAACAAGTCTATTACAGAAAATATTTAATAACGTGCTCCGTTTAAAACAATTTTTCAATTAAACTATCACTGTTATGTCCTCTTTCGTTTCTGGTTTGAAAATTAAACGATTTCAGATTTCAGGTAAAATAAGTTAAATTAAATATAAATTTAAATTTAAATAAATTAAATAATTAATTTTTTTTTTAATTAATTCATATATATATACGAGCATTGGGACCCGGCGTTACCCGGCTCGATTTGGTGTTCTGTTTGGAACACACCTGTTATATTGAGGATATTAATTATTTTCATCATGGGCAACATCGATACACCCACAACAATTTAGAAAATAAAAGAAGGGATAAAAACATGTAAATGTTATCGCCCCCCCCCGAAATGATACCCTCTTCACCAGATATTTCGGCAGAAAGGATATAAAAACAAGAAACTATTCTCCGAGTATTGCGTACCAGTGTTGCCTGTGCGCTGGAAAGCCCCGCCCCTACGATAAATAAATAAAAACAACTTGTGTTTCAGTAAAAATAGTGTATATATATATATATATATATATATATATATATATATATATATATATATATATATAAATACGAATTTCATGTAGCAAGGAAACCGCTAAATTGGCAACATTGATTATTTCCCTTTTGCCGGTATAATTTAAAATATTACACTGCAAAAGTTCTTCTTTTCATCTTCAAGAGAGAAAGAGTATTTTTAAATTGTTTTTTTTTCGATTGTTAGTGGATAAATATTTGTATAAAATATATCTAAGAACACTGCCAGACATATAACTTAACTTTCGTGTGAAAATTTCAAATGATAGGCTCAGCCATTTCGGAACCTATAAGGAAGGAACTCACACACAGTCACAATTTTCAGCCTACCGACTCGAAATGTTATATGCAGAGTATGGAGATTTGGGAAAATCTTTGTAATCCGTTTCCGGCCAGAGCTTTGGCTGTTAAAGGTTCAACGATTTGACCTTTGAGAACTCCTCCGACAGTTTTGGGTCTAAACACTTGAAATTTTAGATATAGGTTCCTTGGGCATGGATCTAACTTAATAACTTGATTTGAGCCCAAAACATTAAATTTCAAGGGGTCATAACAGGGGTCAAAGTTTTAAAAAATTGACCTCTGCGGTCTCTACCAAATTACTCAGACAATTTCTGGTCTAAACATTTGAAATTTTACATAAAGGTTATTCAGAGATAGGACAAGCGTTTTAATCGGTTTTGGTCGAAAATATTTAGTTACCAATATATAAATGTATGTATGTATGTACATTTGCATGTCTGCCTAAAACTTTCGACAGAGGCGACGGATTTTACCAAGATCAGTACCGTTTTGAAGTTCAACCTTTCAGACAACAAATATCGAAAAATTGGCTAAAAGCATTACTATCTTCTCCTTCAACTGGGCAGTTTTCTACAGGGGTTCGCTTTTTTCCTCGATATTTTTGAAATGTATCCTCTCTTTTCGATTATCTAGCCTTAATTTAAACGTTGGTCACTTCCGGTTTGGCGGTGGTCGTAACAGCAAAGATGTCAGGGTTTTTCCCCGTTCTTTTCCTCCTTCGCGGTACGGGTTCGAGCCTGCCTTTCTACTACTACTTTTTTCCCCCTCAACATACACATCCAAACACCCGGGCAACGCCGGACTGAAATGCTAGTATATCTATAAAAGTGAACGTGTCTGTGTGTGTGTGTGTGTGTGTGTCTGTGTACATTTCCCTACGCAATAACACTGTAAATTTTCAGTCTACAGACCCGAAATTTGACATACAGGGTACTGAGATTTGGAAAAATCTTTGTAATCCATTTTCGGCCAGAAATTTAGCTGGTAAGGAGTCAAAGTTCAACGATTTGACCTTTGAGAACTCTAGAAAACTCCTCCGCCAATTTTGGGTCTAAACACTTGAAATTTTAGATATAGATTCCTTGGACATGGATCTAACTTAAGAATTGATTTGAGCGCAAAACAATAAATGTTAAGAGGTCATAATAGGGGTCAAATTTAAAAAAATTGACCGCTTTTTCTTTTGCTCAACATACACCTCCAAATACCCGGGCCACGCCGGGCTAAAATGCTAGTATATATATATATATATATATATATATATATATATATATAAAAAACTCAAATCAGCTTGAAAAAGTCTGCATATGTGTATTACATGAAAACAAAGCTATGAAGTTTTTTTTTAATCGATAAAGTTTTCGTGTTTAAAATATGCAAATAAAAAACAAAACTAAATCCCTTTTGCTTTTTTTCATCGACATTTTACGAATTTTATTTGTATTTTTGGAATCGTTATCAAACATTTAAAACAAAAAATACTTTCGAAAAATTTTTTTTAAGTTTAAAACTTTTTAAATTCATTTTTTATGCCACAATTTGAGGCGCTAATAAAACGCAAAATATTCAACGTTACAAAAACAAAGCCGTTGACTTGTGACTGTTCATTTTTATCGCTTATAAATTTAGATTTGTTGTTGTTTTTTTAAACGATAGATACGGTTAAATAGTGGCTTAGCCACGAAGCTCATTTTTTATTTACCTAGAAAGTCGCCCATAATGTTTTTAGACGTATATAACATTTTATTTATTTTTATTATTTTTAAAACAGTAATCTACGTACACGCGTGTTTCAAAGTAACTACCTCTCATCAGCGTAGCTTGACTGTTTCTAGGAATCGAACTCCACACACACACACACACACACACACACACACACACACACACACACACACACACACACCAAATAATGTAACTATATTTATATTCGCTGGGTAAGTTCATTTTTCCTGAGTTAGGTATATCAGCTTAGCCCATAATAATCACCATAGTTTACTATTAGTGATTCTGTTTTTTTACAAGGGAGCCATCACTTATCAATGTCTGGAGGTCACTCAAGGATAAGGGTTAATGAGTGTAAAATTGTCAGTGAGATAATAGCATAGCGAACGTTTTTATATTTGATTAGAATTCCGCTGAAAAGCAAGCCTGTGGTACAGAGTTCCTCAGCTGGACAGTCTAGGAAAGAAACTTTGTTTATGGAATCCGCGTTAATGTTTAGACAGATAGAAATAGGGGTAAACAGTTGCTAGTGGTTGTAGCTAGACAAGTGTTTGCTGTGAATGTGTTACAGGAGTGGAACTATATATTGAATCTCAGTCAAGCACTGTCCATAAAAATAACGATAGAGCAGAGATAGACTAGCAACGTTTTTTTTCCGTTAGAAAGAGGTTGCAATTTAGTATTGTTATTTAGTATGATTATTATTACTGTTATTTTTATTATTATTACTGTTTTTATCCATCCATATATACTCGTATTACGATACAAAAATCAACAGTCATTTCGTGAGCTAGTAGAGTTCAATCTTTAATGCATCCTAGATTTGGATCAGTCGAAAGAACTTACATTCCTATAACAATCGTACATCCTACAATTAGCTATTCAATGTTTTACACAAAGAAAATGCATAGCAAAATTAATTTTTTTTACGAAATCACACGTTGAAGCTGAAGTGTGTATGAAAACGAAACAAATACATGAAGCTTGTGGAGTTTAATTATTTCCTCTCCAAGACGTTAGGCACAAGGTCAAAAGTGATTTCGAAAACCAACACAGTAAGGGAAAGAAGCATGTTCTCAACACCTGAAGAAGGTCGCAGGTTGCAGCGACTGAAACACCCAATTGTACTAATAATACCCAAGATGAGAATAATAGTCCGATTAATCAACATAACACAACCAACACAGTACTGTTGCGAAGTTGAATGCATATATAATTTTCTAGTTTGCACTTTTCAAATGCTTGCTAAAATCATATCCTCTTGTTGTCATTCTCAAAATCAACACAGAGACGAATTTATCAACGTATAAGTTTTATTTACAATTAAACTTTTTGTCATCGACAAAAAGAGATATACGTTAGTTGCATGTAGTTCGTTGGTTGGTGTGTGGCACGCAGACGGAGAGATGTTAAAGATGTCAAATACGTCAAACACGCTCACTGCTATGTCTGTTTTCTTTTCTCTTCTGCTGTTTTTGTTATCTCTCATAAAAACGACAATCGACATTCTCGAGAATGTAAATATTAAGATATTACATCATTATTTTCTATTTTCCACTGCGCAATTCATAACTCTTGACCTAGAATGTAACAGGTCTTTGTTTTCGTGATAATTACAATTCCGGTCATTTTTATGGGACACAAGCATGTAGATCGAAATCCATCTGGACTATGCGTGTGTGTACATCTCTGTTTTTAAATATGTGTCGCCACGTCTCCATATCTAACAACATGATAAATGTACTTTGGCCTAAAATGTCTTAACATCCCCGCCAGCATTCTCCAATAGGATCGCCCCAGCCGATTAGCAATAAACTGGCTCCTTCTCAGCGAGAGAAAGTAAAGCCTGAGAAGGTGCACCTCCTTGGACTGAATAGCAGCAGAGACACAGTCGAACTGATTGTCAACGACGTATCCCCGAAGAAAATTACTGTAATTATAATAATCGATTGTAGGTAAGCTTTAATTACACTGATTAGCCACTTGTACGTTATAAGTTCGAATCCAGTTCGGTCTATAGAAATACTTTCATGAAACACACGTTTGACTTCGTGGCAAACCTTTGGAGAGGCTGTAAATAAAATAACAAAAATCGCAATGAACAGTTCTGAAGGACTAATCAAAAGACTAGAAGAAAATGAAGTGCTTGTACAAATTACTGATCGTGTACTAGCAGGACCTGTAGAAATTCCACGGAAGGAGAAATGTATTTTATCAACAAATATGTTTCATTAAAGATGATATTATTTTTGCATTGCGCAAAAGATTAGTTTTTTGGACAGAAAAACCAATAATACGCAGCAAATATTAGTTTATTAACATTTATTTGAAAATACTGCCCAATGTATTAAAATATAGAACTGACCCAAATGAGATAAGTATATAAGTTATTATATGATAAGTACTAGTAAATACTTAGAAAGTAATAGTGTGCTACATAGTTCAATACAAATAATAAACTTACATTGTAAGAGAAAATCTTTCATTTACTTCTTCAGTTCATCATTTCTTGACAGAGAATGTTCTTTTTTCCTCCTGTTTCTGTCAAATGTTTCCTTCTTTATGTACCGTTTTACTGACTTCTTTCTTCGGTGAAGAATCGCTGCACAGCGAAATTACTACGAGTCTCTTTCTCGCATCACTACAACAATAATCATATTATAAGGAGGCGATATCAAACGAAGATCGCTCTCATATTCTTGTTCAGAGTTGTCAGATTAGGTTTTCTAAGGTCAAATTTCGCGAATGTGGCGTTTTTCTTTTTGTGAAGTAGTCTCGCCTTCAAAAATTGTATTTGACTTTTTCAAAGCATCACATACGAACTAAGGAAGGAAGACGTAGAATATTATATTGATAGGATTTTCAAGTTAAATTCCATTTTTACGGCCTACGAGATATTTTGTTTATCAAATTGTTAGGTGAAAGTATCAAACGAATAAAAAAAATTTCCACCCCCATGTTAAGAAAGACTTTCTTAATAATGGCGTTATTATTTCGGCACGGTCCGTAAACTACAAAGGTACCGAAATTAGAATAAACGAGAGGATCAACACATTGCAAACTACGGCACTGATAAAAATGCTGATATATTAAGAAAAATCATAACACGCAGAAACCAACCCATATAGTCTATTAGTTCTTACCACCGAAAGGTAAGTTGAAATGGGACAACATTTAAACAGAGCAAGATATCGACACGTTCTGTGGAAAGTAATTCACTGTCAGTAAGCCAGCACCGCAGGTGGCGGTGTGGAGACCTCATCATCATCATTGTATAAATCCGAATATTTAATCGCTGGCATTAGTTTCCCGACATTTTTCCAGACAGAAATCTCTTTATAAAAAGATTATGGGAGGGACCACGTGGAGGTTGCAAACATCCCAAGTGAAAGTTGCTTTGTGGAATGAATTAGATTCGAACTTGGAGCACCCATGTTGTCAGTACTTGTGGTTAATCACTGAACCTCCGTCGCTTTTAGCATAATGTTCGGCAATTACAATGTGTCCCGTGACTTGTTCATCAAATCACCTATGTAGAGAGGTCGTCATGAAATCACATGACCTGATACGATTTCGGCTTAATCATTGGAAAGCGTTGTTTTCAATTCGGGCTGCTACATTGTGCTATAGGTTGCGAGAAGCTGTAGTCAGCGTACAGATAACAAAACAGTTAAAGGTACCGTTGAATGGATCATTGCTGTTGATAGTTGAATGATTACTTTTTACTTAAGCAGCGGAGGATGCAAGGAGACTTGATACTTGCACAAGAAATCACCAACAGAAATTTACACGTCTTTCATCCCAACACCTGGTTGTGCTCTCAATAAAACTCAGAAAAAGATGTACAATAATTCTTTTTATCTTAAAAGATAAACGGCAGCATTCCCTGTCCGTGTTTCTGCTTCTTGAAACAGCCTACCAAAGAAGGTAGTGACGATGGCTATCATATCCAAAATCAAAGTTACCGTGGACAAATCTCCAACGCTTCATATGCATACATATAAGAATTCTTTTAAATGTCTAGTCGCAATCTGAGCTTTTTGTTTATGAATTCTTTTTTAACGTGCTATTAATTTGTTAATAGAATATACATCTTTTTTTTTTTTTTACACAGTGATCACCACTTATCAAGGCCCGGAAGCCACTCAGGGATAAGGGTTATTGCAAGTACATTACGTTAGTGAGGAGATTTGCTGAAGTGTTTACTTAAGGGGGCGGTTCATTAGGAATTTGTTAACATTAGACTTGAAGACATCCAAGTTGTAGTCCGGAGGGAAGCAGGCAGACGGAACAGAGTTCCACAGGCGTGCAGTTCTAAGAAAGATGCTTTGTTTATGAAATCCACGTTTTGATTTAGGCACAGATATAGAGTGGGGGAAATTTTTCACAGTGGATTCAGCTAGACGGGTGTTTTTCGTGAAAGATTGGCGAGGGGGGACCAGGGATTGGAGTTCAGACGAGCACCTGCCATGAAAATAACGATAAAACAAGGATAGGCTCGCAATCTTATCCCATCTTAAAAGAAATAAATATAAAAGTGTTTATATTATTAAATTGGTGCAGATATTCTATTCGCTAATATATTTAAGATAAACTGCTTTCACAAGTAACCCGTCTGCTTAAGTTTAGTTTGGTGTATGGCACATAAACTAACTATTAAAGATGTTCTAAGAATGCATTATTCACAGGATGTATTGCTTTGAGAATACACCTTTTTAGAATGCATTGCTTTTAGAATACATTGTTTTTAGAATACATTGCTTTTAGAATACATAATTTCAGAATATATTGTTTTTAGAATACTCTGCTTTTAGAATGCACTGTTTTTAGGATACATTGTTTTCGAATATATTGTTTTAGGATATTTGTTTTAAAATACTTTGTTTTTAGAATAAACTGATTTTAGAATACATTGCTTTTAAAATACATTGATTTTGAAAAAATTTTTTTTCAATGTATTACTTTCAGAATACATTGTTTTTAGAATACGTCGCTGTTAGAATGCACTGCTTTGAGAAATCATTGCTTTGAGAATACATTTTTTTTAGAATGCATCGCTTTTAGAATGCATTTTTTCAGAATTCATTGTTTATTTTAATACATTGTTTTTTAATACATTGTTTTTTAGTACATTAATTTTCGAACACATTGCTTTTAGATTACTTTGGTTTTAGAATATATTGTTTTCCGAAGTGATTGCTTTCAGAATACATCGCTTTTCGAATACATTGTATTTTTAACACATTTATTTTAAAATACATTGCTTTTAAAATACATTGTTCTTAGAATACATTCTTTTAAGACCGTGATTTTAGATAACATTGCTTGTTAAATTAAATTGCTTTTAGAACACATTGTTTTTAGAATACATTGATCTTACAATATATTGTTGTTAGAATACATTGCTTGAAGAATAAACTGCTCTTTGAATACATTAATATTAGAATACATTGATTTTAGAATATAATGCTTTTACAATACATTGCTTTTATAATAGTATTGCTCCTAGAATACATTATTTTATAATACATTGTTTTAATATACATTGCCACTAGAATGCATTTCTCCTACAATACATTTCTTTTGGAATATATTGCGTTTAGAATCAATTGCGTTTAGAGTGCATTGCTTTTAGAATAGATTTTGTTTACAATGCATTGCTTTTAGAGTACATTGTGTTTAGAATGCTTTAGTTTTAGAATATATATTGTTTAGAATGAATTGCTGTGTTTAAAATGCAATTGTTTTACAATGATTGTGTTTAGAATGCATTGCTTTCAGAATATTTGCGTTTAGAATGCATTGCTTTTAGAATGCGTTGCTTTTAGAGTATGTGTGATTAGAATGCATTGCATCTTGAATACTGGTCCTGGATATTACCTTAAACTATATCCGATGGTGAAGCCCCAGATTCCGGGCATTGGGAGTGTGGAGCAATCCTTTAATTGCCATTGCTCCCAGGTCTACCCTGACCCAGAGTGGAAGTACCTGTTAGGGTCCCAACTATGGATTACATAGAAACCAACTTGGAAAAAACAAATATATTCTATTAAAATGTTTTTACTTCAAAATCACTAAATTCAGTATTAAATTACCTGAAAAGTGTTGATATGCCGTAAAACAAAAACAACCAACAAATAACATCTTGAATACATTGTGCTTAGAATTCATTACTATTAAAATAGTGCCGGTTTTAGAATACATTGTATTTAGAAAGTATTGCTTTTAAAAATATGGTTTTAAGAATACATTGTGCTTAGAATGGTTTTAGAATTTATTGAATGCAGAATAGATTCTGTTTAAAATACATTGTTTTTAGAATACATTGCATTTAAATTAACATTTCTGTTAGAATAGATTATTTCTAAATACATTGTTTTAAATATACATTGTTACTAACATACAATGCTCTTATAATGCATTGCTTTTAAAATTGATTATCCTTAACATACATTGCATTTAAAAAAGATTGATTTGAAATACTTTGTTTAGAATGAATTGCTTTTAGAATACATTGCTTTTAGAATAGCTTGCTTTAAAATAACATTCCTTTCAGAATACATAGTTTTAAATACATTGTTTTTAATATACATTGCTTATGGAATACATTGTTTTCTAAAATACACTGCTCTTAGAATACATTGCTGTTAGAATACATCTCTTTAAAATTACATTGGTTTTAGAATACATTGCCTTTAGAATGCATTGCTTTTAGAATACATTATTTTCAGAATACATTGCTCTTAGAATGCAATATTTTTAAATAAATTGTATTTCATAGACATTGTTGTTAGATTACGTTACTCTTAAAATATTGCATTTAAAATACATTACTTTTAGAATACACTGAATTTAGAACATATTGCTTTAAACAAACATTGCTTTCAGAAAACACGGTTTTTAAATACATTTTTATTATACATTTCTCTTTGAATACATTGCTCTTGGAATATATTGCTTTAAAATACATTGTTCTTAGCATACATTGAATTTAAAATACATTACATTTAAAGTAAATTGCATTTAAAATACATTGCCTTTAAAATACATTGCTTTTAAAATACATTGCTTTTAAAATACATTGCATTTAGAATACATTGCTTTTAAATATATCGCTTTTAGAATGCTTTGCTGTTAGAATACATTGTGTTTAGAAAGCATTGCTATTTGTATGCATTGCTTTTATAATATATTGCTCTTACAATACATTGCTATTCGAATATACTGTTCTTTAATACATATTTCTAAGAATAAATTGTTCTCAAAATACATCGCTTTGAAAATACAATGTTCATGGAATATAACTTTTTAGAATACATTTACATTTTTTTGTACTAATGAATCATTATTTATCTAAGAAATTCACTTTATGAAAAGTGTTAATGAGATGGATTGACAATAGAAAACAGCAATTCTTACCCTTTGCTTAAGAAACATAACTCATGAAATAATACGCAGAGATAGCTAATGGAAAAATGTGTGACTTGTTCAGTTAATTTGAAATTATACATAATAAACGTAAAATGTATTTTATTTGAACATAACTCAGTCTCATAACTAAGGATTATATTTGCATACATTTTCTGTCGACAAAGAATGTATATGTAAGAAAAAGTCTCAGGGAAACACACGTTGATATACTTAACTTTCGTCTAATAATAGAAAAAAAAACTATATAATACCTCTATAAGGTGACGAGTTATTTAGCATAAATTACTAACGAAAGACACGTAAAAAAGCAGTTTTAGAATGACAGAAACGTTATTATATGAGCATTTACAACTCGAAATTTCGTGATAGGATTTTGTTTATGACGTCAGTCTCGGAAAATGTATAAACTGTTACTATGCATTTCATAAAAGATATGACGTTTCTAAATAAGTTTATTATAAATGTCCGTATTATTTGAATTCTTATTTTTATTCTCCGGTCTACTGTTCTCATCTTGAGTGTTATTTTCACAACATTTCCTTCAATTTAACCTCCGACCTTCTTCAGGTGTATCTTATCAAACTGAATACACTTTCCTAATAATTTCGAACGGAACACTTTATTTAATCTACGGATGCAGTATGCTTTCGTTGCGTCAGCAAGAACTGAGTACAGGTGCTAAGTAGTTCGTAATTGTATTTTCTGGAGTGTCACCTGCATTAAGAGATTGAACCCTAAATCTCCACATTAGTGTAACTCAACAATTGAATTTTAAGAAGCTCTGTGTAGATTCCAGAGTTCGACAGAAAGATTCCTGAATTCAACAAGATACACCTGAAGAAGGTCGGAGATTACATCAACCGACATGTTTGAAATGCGAAAATAACGCGTGAGATAAAAATAGCAGTTCGAAAATTCAAATAAAAATCCAAATAATACGAAAATACGAAGAATATATTCTCATAAAAAAAAATCCAGAAAATTAATATTAGACATGGTTTTGTAATTTATATTTTTCTTTTTACTATTTTCTTTCTTTTTTGTTTATTTATTTCAAATTCTAGATGCATCAGACTATCCTTATTCTTTCTTTCCCTCTATCTCCTCTTTTCTTCTCTCTCCTGCACATCTTTCAATCACGACCCATCTCTAATTCTCATTCTCATTCTCTCTCTCTCTCTCTCTCTCTCTCTCTCTCTGTGTAGATATAAACTGGGTTTATCAAATGCAACTTAACTGACAAACACTACCCGCAAGCGTGATTTTGAATCAAGAGAATTTTCCATGGCTTCCATGATGTCGGATTAAGCTTAATGTTATAAAGCAAGGGTTTCACAAAGGTTTACCAGGAGACATGCCAATCCGTATGGGCCTAAGACATTGTTACTTTGCCGGATTTGAAAGGTCAATCTGAATGACATAAAGCAAAAAGGCTGACGACTTCATCCGGCGTGAGCTTTCAGCTTGACTTGGCATAAGACTGGCACAAGGATATAGAGCAAAGACTCAACTGGGAGCGAACGAATAAATTTCAATTATTAAATTAAGGATGAGTTATGAAAATGAAAAGTATTTGCATTTTTGCTACGGCTTCATCAACCACCAATAAATTATATTATTATTACATTTTAATTATTTAAATTATAAATTTAAATTATAATGTAACAAGCCCATTTTGCATAATGATAGTAGTGTTCCATAATAAGCCAGAAGACCGGGGTTCAATTCTCGGTGGAGTCATACCAAAGACAAAAAAAAAAATGATACTTGATGCTCCATTACTGAACAATTAGCATTATGAGGGAAGGATCAAGTGCCAATTGAGTAATCATAAGAATGTTTTGGCACCCTCCCTTACACCTAGATGTTGCAGCTAATGAAAAGAGAGCCTTAGGGGTTCCTTTGACTATATTCGACCACATAGCTTTGTAACGTTGTGTAACATTGCAATTACAAACAAACACAAGAAAGAAAGAAATAAAAATCCGGGTCGGCATCTTTTCCTTTTAATACAAGTATTTATTATCATTATTTTCCCGTCTGGACACTACTTAAAAGTCTGTCGCCATCGTCCATCTCTCCCGCTGTACTCTTTTCTTCTTCCTCGACCCTATTCCAGCAACAGCCGGCCCATTCTTGTCCTCTAATTTACACGTCCAATTTCTCCGACATTAACTTTCTGTTTCCTTTTTCTTCTCCCGCACACTTCCTAATTAGCATATGCGCGTTTTTTCGGCTGCTGCTGCCAATCTCTTCAATAGGCAGCAATCATTCACTGCTGCTGATACTTTCCCACATGCTCTTATGAATTATGTTACTGTTTTCTACAGAACAAAACACATTCTGTGCACTTTCCAGTCGCAAAGCATACAAAACCAAAGAATAGGGAATAAATCGAACTCTATTGTTCTTTGTAGCAACAGCATTTATTTCCTCATTGGTACAGCCGTGACATTACGCACGTAATCTCGAACGTTCTTCCCGTCTTTAACGAGATCTCGAACGTTATCTCGTCTCCCTCGAAATTGTTCTTTCTCTTTTTTATAGCAATTTTTCCTATCCGATGACGTCACTTCGCATGCATTAACATCCGCACATTCGCGCTGTTACAGATAAGCTTAAATTATTCCCTAAAGTGATTTACTGGAGGAAACACTTATTTTCATAAACAATCTCCCTGATACAATCATGTTCGAGATAGGTATATCTGTTAGTAACACCACACTCTATTCTCGGCATGCAGACAAAGCAATGGCTGAACACATAGAATATAAATTACCCCCAGTTTATAGTGCCATAACCACTTCCCCCAAATGTAGCGTCACATTCAATGCTATAAATATACCCTTGTACACGTTTACGCACGTAGACCCGACACGTTGTATGCAGCCTACGTCGCAAGGAACACAGGACAAGTAACAACTTTATTCCTTTTTTTTTTGTAACAACAACATTGAGTTCCTCATTTTCGCGCCAAGCGTTACTTCTCGTTACGGCCGTGACATCACATACATCTGTGACTAACACACAAATGTGCTTTCGAACGTTCTCCTGAACGTGTTCCTGGAGTGCTTTACTCTCTGTTTCACACGTTCTTTTTAAAAGTATTTTTCTATTATCTTTACGGTATGTCATTTCGCAGTTCGTATGCATTTGCATACATGTTTCCGCGCTCCGTTACACCAAGACAAATACCTTTTCCTTCAACAAGTATAATACATCCTTCCCCAGAATCAGACGTTCGAACTCCCCGGCTTAACATTTACCAAAAAAAAAAAATAATTAGGAATTAATACATAGAATTGTTTGCAAAGTCCCGTGGCGTAACGGATAAAGTATTAACCAAATTCACTTCTAAGTGCACTCTTTTTGAGGTTGATAGTTCAGTCTCAGGACAGGCGATACGAAGAATACAATTACGAATTATTTAAGACTTCTACCCGGTCATGGATGACGGAATAAAAACATGCTTTCTACGTGGATTAAATAAAGATTTCCGTTCCAAATTCCGTGTAGATTCCTGGGTCAAACAAGATACACCCGAAGAAGATCGAAGGTAATATCGGCCTAAACCTTGTTAAAATAACCATTAAATAGTTTAAATAAGACGAAGTAGCATTCCTTATAAAAAAAAATCAGACACACCTATAATGTTCTCAGCGAAGAAATATAAATCATTTATAGTTTAAAATGCTACGGTGTAGAAAATATATACATGGCGCGTATGGTATCTGCGGACACCATAAACACTTTAAAAAGCATAAAATGAAATTGTTTAATCGTTGACAAAGCAACAACAACAACAACAACAACAACAGAATAATATTAATGTTCGTTTTATTCTGTATATATCCTCTTTCGGCTTCTATCACAGACTAAGTTCGAAAGCGATTGCAGGCTTTGATCAGATGGTCTTTATTTGTCCTCAATTGCTCGTGCTATTGCTTTCATCAGAGAGGATTTGTTGTTGACGATGCTTACTAACTTCCTTTTCAACGACACTCCACGCGTAATATTCCAAAGGATTAAGGTTTGGTGAGTTATGAGGCCATGAATTTGGTATCACATGATCCTGAAAATTCTCGGCCATCCAATCCTGGGTTTGGAGAGCTTTATTAGACGGTGCTGAATCTTGTCGGAAGACATGGATCCTTCTATTAGCTATGTTGTCTATCTATGGCTTAACAATGGTTTGAAAAATATGGACATAGGCATCTGCATTGATTTTAAGGCCCCGTGGAAAAATGCCCTTCGTTGGTAACAACACCGAAAACCATCACTGTTTCGTGTGCATAACAGTTGGAACTTCAGTGGGGTCCGCACATAGGCAATCATTTCTTTGACTGATTTTTTGATCCTGGTCGAAGTTTTTTTAATTGGAGAAAACCAAAATACACTTCTGTTCTTCTGGATGCTTCAATTTGTTTAAGAGTCGTTTTGCACGCATTAAACGATTTTCTTAAGCTTTTGTTGACATGAACTAACCTCACCAAAGAACGTATGATTTGCATCCGAGGTTTTGATGAACACCATTCCTTATTATTCCTTCAGATACTTGAAGATCTTTGACAAAATATCTCATTGATTTCCCAGAATTTTCGTCGATTACGTTATTCACCCTTCTGACAAACGTAAAAAATGCTGTTTTCTCTTGATCGTGGCCAATTCATCACCGTTGCTTTTATTTAGCTCTTTTCTAATTTCGCAGACGGAAGATCTAGCGACTTTTAGAAATCTTGCAATTTCTAAATTGTTATGTTTCGCTTTTTTACAGTGTGTCTTTTCATTTCATTAGTTATAGGAGTATCTGTCATGGGATCTTCTGACAACAATAAAACATTAATTAGTATATTTTTAGTCTGTATGACAAAAATATAAGTGTCCTCAAATACCTTACACATCCTGTATATTAAGAAAAAAAAACAAAAAACAAAAAAAAAAAACAGGAGGCCAAACCAAATTTTTATATTCGTATTATTTGGATTCTTTAGACTATTGCTCTCATCTTGAGTGTTACTTTCAGAATGTAACCTTCGACCTTCTTCGGGTGTATCTTGTCGAACTCGGGAATATGTACGGAATTTCGAATGGAATCCTGTATTTAATCTACGGGAGAAACATGATCTTGTTCCATCCGCTATAACTTGGTAGAAGTTTTAAGTAATTCGCAATTATATTAATTATCACCAAAACTAAGGATTGAACCTTCAAATTTCAGAAAAAGTACTTTATTTACTACGCCACCTGCGAATAGTTGTGGAATAAACTTTAGGAGTTTAACCCAATTTTGCTTTCTCGGTTATCTATCTATCTATAATAATAATAATAATAATAATAATAATAATAATAATAATAATAATAATAATAATAATAATAATAATATAAAAACAACATTGTGCTTGTCTGTGTGTGTATGAGGTTGTTCGCTATGGACTAGAAAACTGCAGGCCCTATTTTAATGAAATTTCACACGAAGGTACTTTATGAATCTAGCAGTGTTTTTCGATAGGTTTCGTATCGGAATGTCTTCGATAAGAATCAGTCGTTGATAATCGAAATAATCTGATGATTGAAGGAACAGGCAATTTGGACCAAAGTTAGCAACTCACACAGCCTAACATCATAAATAAATTTGAGAAGTTTTATTACCACACAAGCCGAAAGGCCCAACATATAAAATCAACAGTAAGTTAATTGATATGACAGGGACGTCTTCGAAATGAATTGTTCTGTTTAGAGCACAATTGACGTATAATATTTTACTTTTTGCATTTTAAATTTTAATTCAATTCATTATATATAAAATAATTTTATAAAATCATCTACAGTACAATATAGACTATACTGTATTGTGGACTAAGTCACTGCGGGGAGAGATGTAAAGTCTCCTTCTGGGTCGGTCCCAACTACAGCAGGCTGTAGATTTGATTGAAATATGAGCGATTTCACCGATTTCGACGACAATAAATTATGGGAGTGTGAAACATTTATTGATCATCAGTTAATCCCGAACAACGTCGGGTACCCTGCTAATATATTTATATGTAAATTTTTATATGTTAACCTGGTTTTAGTTTAGGTTTTAATTCTTTTTGTTTTGTGTGCATATGTGGACGAGTATTTAGTTTCCATCAGCACGAATTCAATATTATCTAATATATGTTCTATTAGATTATGTTTTTTTTTTATCTACATCATATTCATTCATGTTTTGTAACGGATAGTGGGCTATATATATATATATATATATATATATATATATATATATATATATATATATATATATAGGAGAAAAATAGGAATTAACAAAAAACTATATATTGGTAAATACAGATTGGTTCATTTATGGATATACAACATTTAGTTGGGGGAATAGAGGGGATTCTTTACGCCAAGGCATTTCGAAGCCTAATGCTTCTCATCAGAAGAGTAGAGAAGATGCTAAGTAACATAGTGGGGATGCGATGTCTAGCGTGGGATTCATTAGGAACGAAATAAATCAATAAAATTATAGATGATGTTGGGGGAGTAATATCGAATTCTAAGATAATGGACTAGCGTATTATATAGAGTGTAATGTAAAAAGGTGTATAAGGTCTCTAACATAGTCTTAAACGTATGTAGTATATGTTTTAAGGCTTAGGGGGAGGTATAGTGTGGATGGGTGGTAATTCTATTTTATCGGTATATAAGATTCCTATTATCTATGCAGGGGCATTTTATTGACAGATGCACCCGAGACGACAACAGCACTTTGAGGCGGTGTATATTTTCAGAAGGAATATTATGATGATGATTTAAGGCGAAAGCGTGTATTTTAAGCAGGGTTGAACAAAGCTGATTACATGGAAGTGAGTTAAAGGGGCAAGTTATAGGGTGGGTATGGGTGGGTAGTTGTAAGGCTATAATAATAAATTTCAGAATACAAATATATATTAGATAATATGTAATAATAATCCTAGGGTTGCCTTGTTATTAGATGTACAAGGAGGGGGTTGAGGTATAAGGCAGAGGTATAAAGATAGGGTAGCAAAGTTTATGGGGGTGGATAAAAAGACAAAATATATATAATAATAATAATAATAATAATAATAATAATAATAATAATAATAATAATAGCGAAAAGGTAAATAAAATGAAGGGATAAACAATAAAAATAAAATTGAAAATAACAAATGAAATAACATTAAGAGATAAAGGATGGAGAGTAAAATAAAAATAAAAATAAAAATGAAAAATAAATAACTAAACTGAAATTTAGTTAAATGGGGGCAGAGTTGGACAACTATGGGACATGCATACAAAAATGGGACAAAAAAGAGTAATGCATGTATGAATTTAGCCAGCAGAGCAGAGAGTTCGGTAGACAATACCCCGGAGGATATGACAGGAAAATGTTTGCAGAAGTCAACAATATAGTCCTGAATTTCCCGACTGCAAGGACCAGTGATATATGTTATTTATGAACAAGCAAGATATAAACAACAGAATACATATATACTCATTTATAGACGAGAAAAAGGTTCTTCCTGTGTGGCGCTTCGGTGAAGTGTAAAGAGTCCTCTCTATTCCCCCAACTAAATGTTTGTATACCGTTATTGAATAAATGAACCATTCTATATTTACCAATATATAGTGCTTGTGACTTCATTTTCCATTACTATTTTTCCCCTATATAAGCTCCAATGAAACTCATTATATATATATATATATATATATATATATATATATATATATATATATATATATATATATATATATATATACACGTTTTATTTTTTATTACCGTATCTTTCTGTTAAGTTACATTGTTGTTTCGGCTACACGGCCGTTTTTGTGGCCGTCTGTAGTGTCCTCAGACTTTTACAGAAAGAGCACTTTCTTCAGTTTTTATTAATTACCATCTCCACTATATATATATATATATATATATATATATATATATATATATATATATATATATATATATATATATATATATTAGCCAAATAAAATCTACATTCAAGAAGTAACCTAATTTAAGGAAAATTTCTTTTAATGATCTGCTCAATGTTACTAATTTTTTGATGTAATAGATTGTTCTATTTCGAAACAATACTTAAAGTTTATTTATTTAATTTACTTTTAATTTAATTTATATTTAATTCAGTTTATTTTAAATTATTATTAACCGACACAAGTTGCCTTTAAAAGCGGAAGTAAGTTTATTTATTTAAGCTGTGAAAGTTGGTTCCCTTTTAAACCATGAGAGTTATTTCCTGTTTAATTTTCATGGACAAAAATGGATATGTTTTCTGGTCCATAGATCGAACCTGGCCCAATTTTAGAAAAATCCCAAGAAGTTTTATTATTCAGTGTATCTTTAATAGTATGCGACTAAACCCTCGACCCTCCAATATGTTTTAACATTGCAATCCCAGGTACATATAACTAATATATATATATATATACTTTTAATCTGTTTTTACATTAGCAGTAATGTGTTGCTCCACAGTCATGCGTATGTTTCGATCTTCTAGTATTTAGTAACTAGAGATGTCTTCAGGCGACTACTCTTATATTTAAAAGCTAACTCTTATAATTTTGTTTGTGTATTAATATTAAAACCTCATTTTCTATTTATTCAAACAAGAAAATACACTTTTCTTAGATATAAGTTGTGAAATTGCATCCATTTGCAAAAGATCTAGCTAATTTGCATATTCTTTTAAACATTTTTTTTAATTATTCCCTATTAGTTTTTCGGTTTTCTTCTTTAGTTAACTATTATGTGTAATTATATTCATGCAGATATTCTACATGATTTATACTTGTGTAATATTTGCGTAAAAAAGTTATACTAAACACAAACTTCTTTCTATATATATTTATCTATGCGCATATATATATTTGTTTAAAAAAATTACCTACCAGTCTCCTCTGTTAGTTTTTTGTTTACATACATGTAACTTCATATATAAGGTATTCAAACCCATGCGAAACTTTATATTTGTGTTTTAGCCAGGGGAAAATGGGTGCAAAAGTGTGAAAATTAAAAAATATGTAATTTGCAGGTAAAGGTCGAACGACGGGATTACGAATATGCATGCGTAACGTAATAGCTACCAGCCCATGTTTTAATTTTTAGCCTTGCAGCAAACATGTCTTCATAGCTCAGGCATTAACGTAAAATGAAAAAGTAAATCTTAAGCTGAACGTTTTGGTCTCGATTCTCGGTGGTGGCACACGAGTTATTTGTTTTTAACTTTTTAAATCATTACTATATATTGGGTCCAATATAATGTAATAATAAATACGAAGTCTTAATTCATCAAAATATCATATTTGAGCGTGTTTTGCGATCGGACAATGCCGTATATAGGCCTGCTAGTATATATGTACGCAAGTATATGTGCGTTAGTTTTTCGTTATTAATTGTTGTCTGTTGGTTCTCAATCTTATATGTCTAGTTTCATACACACGCTTTAAATCAATTTTCAATCTATTCAAATACATACACAGTTTATATAGGCGCGATTTTTAATATAATCAGTCATTGTTGACCTCCGTGTCATCGACCATTTCACAGTTGATCTGTCATCCAATGTGACATTTTGAAACACGGTAACAGTGAAACCAATTTTTCGACGTTGAAAAAAAAAAAAGAATCAATTTAAATTGAACGACATTGTGTCTGCCATTTTTACGGATTCCATTATTTATATTTTTTTGATCAACTGCTTTTAAAACATTTCTATTTTTTCTTGCTATTCTTCACGGCATGAACTTTTATTACGACAGTCTTGATTTTCTTTCTCTGCTCTAAACCGCTGACTGATACGTCTAGTTATGAAAATTTCTGGAACATTCATATAAGAAAAAAAAAGCAATGGACCGAAAGTCGATTTAAAGTAACCGGATGCAAGGTCATGTCATAAGATTTGTAGACAATCAAATGTCCATTTTAATGCTGATCTTTCCAACTTGTCATGAGTTGAGCTAGAAGTTGAAAGCACATAGACAGTAGTGTAGAGAAAAATAGATATATCTCTTTCTCTCTCACTCTCTCTCTTTCTCCCTCTCTCTCTTTCTCTCTCTCTCTCTCTCTCTCTCTCTCTATATATATATATATATATACATATATATATATTTATATTTAAAAGAGTGTAGCCATCAACAATTGTGGGTTTTTTTAAAGGTTTTCATCATATTTTTATTTTAAAATATTTTTATAACGCGTTTCGAGCTTAGGGTGTGCTCTCTTCAGATATTTTCGTAAAAAGTTTTTCTTTAAAATGGGAGTTTGTAGATATGCCTCCGCTGATATTAAATATGTTTTTCATAGTGGTGCGATGCGTGTGTTCAGTGTTTAGACATTCTGTCTCCAACTGTAAGTTGTTCACTGCGACCGGTCAAAGTTAGTTTCAAAGAGTGTTTTTTAGTCCATATGGTGAAGGTTTTTATGGCTTCTTTAGGGTTCTTTTTAAAGACTTTCTTTCCCCATGTATAGCATACACTCACACACAATCACATACGCATACATATATATTCATGTACATGTACACATGCACACGCACACGTACGCAGGCACACACACATACACACACGTACATACATAGAAATATATGTAGGAGCATACATATATACACATATACATACCCACCTACACACCCACACACGTACTCGCATACATCCACCGCTAACAATTATTTTTATTTTTTATTTTTTATTATATATATATATATATACACTTTTTTTCCCAACCAAAACACGCATGTATATATGCGCTTAATCATTCAGACATACGTACACGCACCCACACACACACAAGTAAGATGGAGAATAGGTAGCAGATATATATATACACACACATACACGCACATACACACATATATGTACACACATATATGTATGTGCACATAAACTCACAAACATCCACATACTATGTAGGCACATACACATACACACACACATGCACACACACAGACATATGCAGGGGCTCACACATACGCGTATATCCATATTCACACGAACACATTTACCCACTCATACATGTGCATACATATGTATATATATATATACATACACACACATACATACGGATGTGTATACACTCATCCACCCATATATATATATATATATATGGGCACATGCACTCACAATCACACACACACATATATGTGTGTATGTGCGTGTATGTGTGTGTATATATATCTTCTACCTATGACCGGTCACAGTGAACAACTTACAGTTGGAGACAGAATGTCTAAACACTGAACACACGCATCGCACCACTATGAAAAACATATTTAATATCAGCGGAGGCATATCTACAAACTCCCATTTTAAAGAAAAACTTTTTACGAAAATATCTGAAGAGAGCACACCCTAAGCTCGAAACGCGTTATAAAAATATTTTGAAATAAAAATATGATGAAAACCTTAAAAAAAACCCCACAATTGTTGATGGCTACACTCTTTTAAATATACATTTTTTCTCTCGTTGGAACTACACAACCATCACTTTAAATATATATATATATATATATATATATATATATATATATATATATATATATATATATATAAAAGTGAACGTGTCTGTCTGTCTGTGTGTCTGTCTGTCTGTGTGTCTGTATGTCTGTGTACATTTCCCTACGCAATAACTCTGTCAATTTTTAGTCTATAGACTCGAAATTTGAAATACCGGGTACTGAGATTTGGGAAAATCGATGTGACGGGTGTCAGCCAGAAATTTGGCTGTTAAGGGGTCAAATTTCAACGATTTGACCTTTAAGAACTCTACCAAACTCCTCCAACAATTTTGGGTCTAGACACTTGAAATTTTAGATATAGGTTTCTTGAACCTGGATCTAACTTAATAAAGTGATTTGAGCCCGAAACTATAAATTTTCAGGGGTCATAATAGGGGTCAAAGTTTTAAAAAAATTGACTTTTTTTTTTGCTCAACATACACCTCCAAACACCCGGGCAACGCCGGGCTGAAATGCTAGTATATATATATATACATATATATATGAAAAAATCTTTCATAGTAAACTACTGATGATCCCTTTAAGAATATTGGAATTATTCCATTATAAAAATGCTTTCAATATGACTTGAATTTTTCGTGGTCAGAAAGTGTACAGCTTACGTTTCCTTCTGGCTCATCCCCGCTCCACCCCATCATTCTTACATTCATTAGTAAAGAGATAGGGAAGAAAAGTGAAAGACCTAAGAAATGTAAAGAAGAAAAAAAAAGGAAAGAGAGGAAAAATAAAAGAAATGAAGAAAAGAAAAAAGGGGAAACCATCAATTTCCTTTTTTCTTTTTACCCATCCCCCATCCCCGTCGATCTTCAATCAAAGCTTTTTAAAATTTATTTATTACTCGAAGCCTTAAAAGTTGTATATCGATACTCTACCGCTGACTGGGATAGCTTCCGTACACTTATATCCGATCTACCCCTGCATTCCATGTTTAAAAGGATGTGTCCTCCATATATCAGACCTGACCGAATGGCTAATTGTAGGCATAGACCGATTCATACCATCCAAAACATTCCAACAAAAACCTAACAGCCAGCCATGGTTCTCCCCAGAATGTGCTGCTGCCATTGCACACAGAAATCACGTTTTCCATAGCTAGCAAAGTAATAGATGCGCTGAGACTAAAACTGCCTTCAGAACTGCCAGCAACCACTGCAAAAGAGTTATAAAAAATGCAAGAGATCTATATGCTCAGTCCGTTAAATCCATAGCAGCTGAGCAGAGGCTTGGTTCTCATCACTTTTGGCAAACAGCAAACAGGATTCTAAACAGAAGAATGCGTTCTATCCCAACCATCATCAATGAACCTGAGGTCATTTCGTCAGCATCAGATAAGGCCAAACTATTTGCCAATAACTTTGCAGCTAATTCTACCCTATGCGATGAAGGCCATCAACTATATATTTCCTCCTATAACGGACAACACGCTCTGCAACATATAAATATCTGTGCGTGAGGTCGCCAAGCTAATCAAGAACCTTGATTCCAGTAAAGCAACTGGCGCGGAAAGCATTGTGCTGAAAAAGCTTCAACCAGAACTTGCCCCCATACATACAAAACTGTTTAAGAAGTGCTTCCCAACACCCTGGAAAACCTCATCAGTATGCCCTGTATTAAAGAATTCAGGTGATAAGTCATCTCGCTCTCACTACAGACCAATAAATCTCTTGTGTGTCATGAGAAAGCTGCTGGAATCCATATTAAATAGAAGTAGTCAACCACCTCAGCAGAAATAACCGTCTTAGTGACATGCAATATGGTTTCCGTCCTGCCAGATCTACCGCAGATGTGCTGACGGTTATATCTCATAGGATTAGTGAATCTCTTGACAAAGGCTTCCTTTCTAGGGCAATTGCTCTTGACATATCAAAGGCCTTCGATAAGGTATGGCATAAGGGCCTACTTCATAAGATTTCCAGCTACGGTATAACTGGAAATGTTTTCTCGATCATTAATCATTTCTCTCCGATAGGCTCATAAGAGTAGTGGAAAATCAGAGGCCCTCAATATTAATGCTGGAGTCCCTCAGAGGTCCATCTTAGGCCCAACTCTCTTCCTGATATACATCAATGATCTCCCAAAACACATACTTAAATCATTCGTTGATATCTATGCTGATGACACGACCATCTATGGCAAGACATCAAAGGTCGTAAATGACAAAATTCTCTCAGATTCTCTTTCCTCTGATCTTGAACGCGTGGTACAGTGGGGGAGGAGATGGCTTTTTTACTTTTAATGCATCTAAAATCAAGCTCCTATCTTTACATTATCATCGCTCTGATTCCCATCTGGCATCAATTGAAATGGGTGGCTCTCGTCTAGGGGAACTCCATGTTTTGAAAAGCTTCTGTTTGACCTTTACTTCTGACCTGAAATGGAACACGTACATCAAGTCTGTTGCCAAGATCGCTGGAAAGATGGTGGGATCCTTCTACCACTCCAGAAGATATCTCACCCCTGATGCAATTCTCTATCTGTATAAAATCCAAGTACGTCCAAGGATGGAGTACTGCTGCCATATCTGAGCAGGAGCTGCTAAAAACAGCCTATCTTGTCTTGACAGAGTACAAAATAGGCTTCATGTCCTAGTGGGTGATGCCCTTTTCTCTTCCCTGCAACCTCTCTCCCACAGAAGAGATGTTGCGAGCCTGTCTTTGTTTTATCGTTGCTACCATGGCAGGTGCTCGTCTGAACTCAAATCTCTGGTCCCCCTCGCCAATCTTTCACGATAAACACCCGCCTAGCTGAAACTACTGTCAAAAATTTTCCCCACTCCTTATCTGTGCCTAAATCAAAACGTAGATTCCATGAACAATGTTTCTTTCTTAGAAATGCACACCCGTGGAACTCTGTTCCGTTTGCCTGTTTCCCACCTGACTACAACATGGGTGTCTTCAAGCCCAATGTAAACAAATTCCTGATGAACCGCCCCCTTAAGTAAGACACTTTATCAAATATCCAACACCAACGTACTGTATACACAAATAACCTTATCCCCAGTGGCTTCCGGGCCTTGATAAGTGGTGACTACCTTGTAAAAAAAAAAGACATGATAATAATAAAAATTCAAAACGTATAAAATTGATAAAAACTTCATGGTTAGATATAATTTTTTGTTATAATTGCGATAGCAATAATTAAAATAGAAGGTAGTGGGAAATAAATGGGTTAATGACAGCGATATTGATGATAATTGATAATAATTTTTTATTAATAATTATATTGATTATTTATGTATAAATAGCCATAACAACTAGGATAGTTAATAATATTAATAATCGTGAGAATAATGTGTCTAAAGTAAGATTCAAAAATAAAAATGCAAAGAATGATGCATTTCAAATAGTAGAAGATATATATATATATATATATATATATATATATATATATATATATATATTTTATAACCATTTGATGTAGATGCAAATCAACATATTACAGAATAAGTCTTTAAGATAATGTTATATAATGGTTCGTATAACAAATACGCACTGCAATATGTTTATTTAAATCTACTTCACAAGATTATAAAAGAAAGCCAGATTGTAAGTTTGTAGGCCGCCGGCGATTCTCAGCTTCACACAGGTAAAGATCATTTCGCAATTTGAACGCACGGATCAAAGCCCGTGAGCCGTCGAGATTTGATTTCTTTTTTGTCTCACTCGGATGAGCTTTAACCAGTTAAGGACAAAATAAATCGAGCCGGTTTGGCTAACGAATGGTTATTACTGATTATGTCTTCTGAAAATAAAGTTTTAAAAAATCTGCATATTCGTTCATTCGCTTCTTTTCCATTTGATACATATATATATATATATATATATATATATATATATATATATATATATATATATATATATAGTCATCCGCATCCGCAGTAGTTTCGCTGTTTCACAGCTCATCAATATAGCTAGACAAGCAACTACCTCAAGTCAGAGCTTCTAACCGCTGCGTTATTCAGCTGCTGCGATGCGGCAGTTAATTAACAATGTTTCGGCATTGTCCAAATACCTAAGCTCAATTTGTTTACACAAAACGCATCGCTTAATACGCTATTGGTAATTTGTATATCACTTCCTAATATGCTCAACCCAGGATAGGGAGCATTATAGTCATTAACATACAGTACTATTTCGCTATTTCACAGCTCATCAGTGCGGCTAGACAAGCTACTACCTCAAGCTTGAAACCCGATCGCCCTAACGACCCAGAGTTTCTAACCGTTGCGCCATTCTATATATTCATATATGAGTATGTTCAGATCAATTATCGCTAGTACTATTTTGAATTTATTCTCTTTTACCGTCTATATCTTATCTTCTATTTTTTTAAATTCATAATTCTTTGCATTTTTATTTTTGAATTTAACATTAGACGCGTTCTTCTTACTATTATTTCCATTACGAATAATACACTGGTTTTTATGGCTATTCATATATAAATTAGTAATATAATTATCAATTTAAAAATAAACAAAAAAATTATAATTATCAATTATCATTTGTATCGCAGTGACTAACCTATTTATTCCCCCACTACCTCCTTGTTTTAATTATTACTATCGCAATTATAACAAAATAATTATATCTAAGCATGAAGGTTTTATTAATTATATCCCTTTTAATTTTTTGTTATTATTATTATGACTATACAACTTGTAAGGCTTCGAGTAGTTAATTAATAAAAAAAGGCTGTGATAAGAGATGGAATTAAGGTTGTGAAGGTATAGGGATAATGGACTGGTAGAAAAAAGTTTTTTTAAATCACCACCAATAAATATTTTATGTTTTTTTCCTCTTCTCCTTTTTTATTTTTTCCTCCCTAGTTTTCCTTTTCTTCTTTTCTTCATTGTGTCTTTCACTTTGTGTCTTTTACTTTCTCTCCTATCTCTTTACAAATGTATGTAGGGATGATGCGGGGATGAGCAAGAAAGAAACGTAAGCTATATACTTTCTGACTATGGCAAATTCGAGTCATATTAAAAGCAGTTTTATAACGGAATATTTCCGGTTAAATCTAAACCCTTTTTCCGCATAGATATTTAAAAAAAAAGTTGGTCAAATTCACACTCACCTACTAATTGACACTATACGCATTAGTATGTTTAGGATTTACGATGGACATCATACATGCATACATAAACCGTACTTTCCAGTCTTTCACTATCTCCATATTGGCTTTTTAATTTTTAATCGCCATCTTTTTTATTTCTATATTTCAAAACACACCCCTATTCAGTCTTCTTTACATATACCCAAATCTTATTCCTTGTTTCCATTTTTAACAGCATTTGAGACCTCCTGATATTGACTCTCTGTGATGAGGAAGACCTGATATTTTCATTGCAAACTCTGCGTTCGTATAAGCTGTATCGCCTGAAGAGATCTCTACTTACTAAAAATTAGCTGATCGAAATATGCTCATGATTGCGTAGCAACATATTACTGCTTATTTGCCTTTACTTCTTTAGAAGAATACAACAAAAAATTTTATGTAGATTAGTTATAATTTTACGGATTAGCCAAAATTGAACTCTTTAAAGTTTGAAAGAAAGTAATATGCGAAAGATTATATACGAAATATATTCAGATGCACAAAAAAGAAGATATTCAAATTGATGTTCAAGTATGAAGATGTGTTGAGATCGTAACCAGATACAATCAATGAAGTTGGTTGAAATTTATTAAAATCCGTAAATTTATTGCTGATATGTAAATCCGTATATTTGAGGCAAGCATATTCAGATCGTACCTTTTATTTCTTTGTATACGAACAATGTTGTAAATAATAATTTGCAAAATCTCAACTCTTTTCATATTTCTATTTCGAATATTAGACATCTTTATCTGGATAGGATTAATTTATAATTTTAGTATTTGTATTTATATTTCAGCTTTAAATTCTGAATCCTTCTCTCTCTCTCTCTCTCAATATATATATATATATATATATATATATATATATATATATTCACTAAAATGTATAGGGCTTCATTAATTGTTCATTTCTTTCTTCATGAAAACTATCCAGTCAATATTCTTGTTATACAACGCTACTCTCTCTCTCCCTTTCTCTCTCTCTCTCTCTCTCTCTCTATATATATATATATATATATATATATATATATATATATATATATATATATATATATATATATACATACAAAGGAGAGAGATGGATATATAGAGAAAGAGCGACTAGCGTTGTATAAAAAGAATATTGACTGGACAGTGTTTATGAAGAAAGAAATGAACAATTAATGAAGCCCTAAACTTTTTAGCGAAAAAGACACTGTCACTTGCTACAGTTATTCCCTTATCTGTGAAATATTTCATTTGTATTCATTTAACCCATCGATACAAACTGCATAGCTAAAATAGATAACTTACTCGACTCTTATTGTAGGCCCTCAATCTGTTAAACTGTTTTGTGTTTAATTTATAATCAGTGTTTTATTATGGCAATTACTTGTAACGAAACCCATTATTGCCAGTGAAACAATCGGTCCGGAATTAATAGTCATCGACTTTGAAGAAGTGAAGTGGATACTGACATGTAATGACTACTCGATGATCAGCTTTCGAATAATATCGGACACACCGCACTATTTTTTCTTATTAAGGATATCTATAACCTTTGCGTGATCTCTCTTTTGCGTTACTAGTTCAAAAAACAATCAGAGAGAAATGAACACTAACAAAATAGAATCTAGCATAATAATGTACTCTTACGTGTTTATTTCAACTTGAAATATTTAGGAAATCCTTTATTATATGTCTGTGGCTTTCTTTTAAATAGTGATCCGTGTTCAACTAATAGTATACAATGGATTCCTATGTTTATTTTAAATATTATTATTTATTTTAAATAATATTATTTGTTATTTGCATGGCAAGTGCTCGTTTGAGCTCCAATCTATGATTCCCCATCGCCAAATTTTCATGAAAAACACCTGTCTAGCCAAAACCACTGCACTCTTTATTTGTGCCTAAACCTTTATGTAGATTAAATGAACAAAGCTTCTTTCTTAGAACTGAGCGCCTGTGGAACTCTCTTCTGCTTGCTTGCTTTCCAACTGACTACAATTTGATTGTCTTCAAGTCCAACGTAAACAAGTTCTAGATGAACCGTCCCCCTAAGTAATCCAGTTTACAAAAATTCCACTACTTATATTTACTAACAAGAACATCGGTAAATGATAAAAAAACGAAGCGAAATTTACAAAACGGCGGAAAGCAAACCAGATGTTCATGTTTCTTCCCCAAAATTACCGTGCAGACATCTCAGTGGAGCAAATACAAACAGTATTTTATTTTGAAATTGTTTTACAGTAAATATTTTTGACAGAAGACAAACTTATTAGAGTAGTAGTTTAGCATAATGTATTCTTTTTTATTTCTGGCTTCCGCTTCTTATGAAAGATTCGTTTATCTCGACGCCTTTGGTTGTAATGACAATGGAAGTGAAAAAAAAAAAACCAAAAAAAAAAAAAAAAACCGAAGAATTGGACGGAAGAAAATTCATGTGATAAGAATAGAAAATGAATCAGCCCTCAAGATAAATTTGGGAATTGATTTATTCTATAATAAAAATCTCACATTTTTATTTTCTTAAATTTCAATTTACTTATCTTTATATTGTGTTGCGTTCTGTTATAAAATGAAAATAGGGATACTTGTTCGAATTCATTGTCTTTCAGTTTTGTCCTTTTCTATTTAGAAACGTTCGTCTAATGAGGCCAGAGTTCAGCGTTGTTATCACACACCCATACAGATAATGCCTACTGGAGAGGTTTTAAATGTGTACTCAAGATAACTTGAATGTTTACTGAAGAGAACGTGGATGCCTACGGTGAAAGACCTTGAATGCCTAATAGAGAGAACGAATGCCCACGAAGAGGACTTAAATGCCTACTGGAGTGAACTTGAATGCCTATGCGAGAGATTTGAATGTCTACTCGAGAGAACTTAAATGCCTACTGAAGAGGACTTGAATGCCTACTGGAGTGAACTTGAATGCCTACGCGAGAGATTTGAATGTCTACTCGAGAGAACTTAAATGCTTACTGAAGAGGACTTGAATGCCTACTACTGGAGAGAACGATTACCTACGAAGAGAACTTGAATGCCTACTGGACACTTGCCTTTGAGTGTTTCAATTTAGGGGATTGCCAGAACAACCTGGCGCAAGGATACTTTTCACTGATTAAATCACATAGTATTCGCGAATCAAATAAGATCTCAGTATAGCTAACCCACAGTGGCTTGTACGAGAAATGGTGCACCTTCTTTAAAGTGATGTTGCCTATAGTAACAGCACTAAGGTGGATACTCCCTGAGACTTGATGTATTTTTGTGCTGGAATTCAGTAAGATCAACAGACAACACTAGTCAATTAGGGAGACTGGTCAATTAGGGAGAGAAAAATTAATATTCTTCTTTTTTTTTTTTACTAACTCAACATTTGAGACGTAAAGGAGATTTAATGCAATATTTAGATTATCTCTGTATCTCATATAGAAATCGAGTGTTATTCCTATCGAAGGGACCTTTTAACCTTTTGAGAACTTCAACTGAAGGAAAATGATACAGAAGAGAAACACACACACATATGTGCATAAAAAAGTACATTGAAAATGTTAGCGACTATGTATAAAAATAATTTGGAAGCACAAAACGTCACACGATTTTATGATACTACTTCCCTATTAGTTGCTCTTTCGCCGGTTATTCCAATTGTGCGACAATTTATATCTTTTTTAAAAATACGTATGTGTATTGAACTGCCGTATTTAGGACGTGATCACTTATTACGCCGCATGGCTAATTAAAATTTTCAATATTTAAGAAGATTAAACCTATGATTGAACGGATTTTAAAAGGAAAGGTTAAGGCCATTATCAATCAACCGGCGATTCAGTTAGACAAACTTATTACGGTCAATAACGTTGTAAATGATAGTCATACGCCCCCCGCCCCCGAAATAATAAAGAATTATAAACACGGTTAGCGATATGATTATGCAGAAACCTATAAACATAATTTCGCAAATTACAATCTCTTTTTTTTTTTTTTATCAATTAACGAAAATAATCAACGAACTTATAGCGAATATAGCGTAAAGTCCACACAGGAACTCACACACAAACACTACAAACTACAAACGCAGATAATAAAATCATTGCTAAACTCGATATCAAAAATCTATTCATTAATATTTCACTTCATGAAAAAAGTGGCACATACTTTATACGGGGTTAATTCCTAAAGTAATACCTTCTAGATGTTTCGTGTCTTTTAACATATCCATCCCTATGTGGTTTAGCAAGAATTGATTATATAATGTTATAAATTTAATTTAAAAAAAAAAATTCTTAATGCTGCAGTATTTGAGAGTTATAAATTTATTATATTTTTTTACTAGAATATCTTGTCCTTTTTTTTAAAAAATTTTTTTTTATTACATTTTCACCCCAAACAAGGCACATTGCCACTTTGGTGTAGGGGGCTACTATCAGGGGAAACATCTACTGGAGTACTATGTAGGGATTTGGGCAGCGAGATGTTGGTTCACGTTGCACTTGAACTTATGCAAGTCAGTACAGTTGGGGAAGCAGTGACCTGGAATGGAATTCCAAAGTCTAGCAGTTCTGGGGAAGAAACTACTGGAGTAGAAAGATCTTTTACATCTAGGGATCTCTACAGTGTGGGGGTGGGATTTTACAGCTTGTCGGGTCTCTCGAGGGTGTTTACGTCGTGGGGGCACAAGTGATTGCAGTTCATCAGAGCATTCACCATTATAATACTTGTAGAAAAGACAGAGGGATGCAACGTTTCGACGATGGGACAGAGGCTGAAGCTTAGATGCCAGTTCAGGGCCTACCAGATTTGCGACTCTCTTTTGAACCCTGTCAAGGAGCGAGAGACTAGTAGCCGATGCACCAGCCCAAATATGACAGCAATATTCCATACATGGGCGAATAGTGGCCTTGTAGAGGTACAGGATACTTTCGGGTGTTAGAAGTTTTCTAGCACGGTAGAGAGAGCCCACCTTCCTCGCAGCGGCCCTGGCAATGCTCTCGATGTAATTGTTCCAGCTCATGTTTCCTGTGAACGTTAGGCCAAGGAGCTTGAGAGACGTACTCTCAGATAAAGAGTCGTTGGCCATTGCTATAGGTGGTAGAGAAGGTTTCTTGTAATTATTGAATGAAACCAGTTTTGTCTTGGCGGCATTGAACGTGACCATCCATTTTTGTCCCCATTCCACTACTGATTGGAGGTCATCCTCTAGTGTTTCTGCCATTACTTTAGATATGTGTTCATTTGTTTTTCTGTCGTGCCTGCTATAGAGTGTGGTGTCATCAGCATATATACCCATCTCAGAGTCAATTTTGTCAGGGAGGTCATTTATGAATATCAGGAACAGCAGAGGTCCAAGGATAGATCCCTGGGGCACTCCCGCATTTTTATCATATTGTTTAGATGTACGACCGTCGAGGACAACCTGAATTTTTCTCTTATCTAAGAAGGGTTTAATTATGTTAAGTATTCTACCAGTGATACCGTATGATCTAATCTTCCTGAGGAGACCCTTGTGCCATACCCTGTCAAAAGCCTTGGGTATATCTAGAGCTACCGCTCTGCCCTCTCCCCTTTTCCAGTTTAAACAACTAGTCCTTTATTTTTCCATGTTTAAACTAAACCATGTTACTTTTCATGCCCGCATTTTTCTATTATAATCCATGATTTTTACAGGTTTCCTGTAAATTCACTTGTTCCTTATTTAATTTCAATCTTATTTTCTTGCCCACATAAACATAACATACACTTATGTAATAACAATGTACAGCACTCGTCTGCTTTCAATAAAATATTCCCAATTATCTCCCTTTCATTCTGTCTGTTTCACTTGTTACTTCTCTTTCCACGAGAGCGGTGAATTAGTAGCAAGACTAGTCGTCTAAGCGACGCGGTTGCTATGGAAACCAGTCATAAAAAACGTCGCTCCCCCATTGTTTTTTTTTACGATTTTTTACCCAAGTAAATTCATCATAACTTTTGTTTTACTGAACGAAAATTGAATTTTTTCACAATATAGCTGAGAATGTGATCTATAAACTGTAATAATTATTTGAAATTTGGTCGAAAAACGAGTGAGCGATGAAGCTTTAAAGCAGTTCTGAATGACTAAAGCTGCCACTTTACCAAATATTAAAAGACATTAGTGTTTGAATGATATATATATATATATATATATATATATCTATAATATAAAGCTGAATGTGTGTATGTGTGTGTGTGTGTGTGCGTGTGTGTGGTCACGAATAGGCTCCTATACGGTTGACTATTTTAAAAAACTGATTACATATAATAATAGAAGATGTATCAAGACACAGGAATGGGCATGTTTTATCTGGCAGAACGGCGATTCGTTAAAATTGTGAGGTCGAGTTCGCGCCTGGTCCCCAAAGAATGGAAATAAAAAATTAAAAAAAAAACCTTTACAAGTGTTTTTGATATAGATGTACATAAGAATACTTTGATAAGTATGTTTTAACTTAAATAGGGATGGTATAATAAAATTGTGGGGTCTGCGTTCGCGCCTGGCCTCCATAGAATGGAAATAGGCACAAACTTTAATAAACACTTTTCATATCTATCTGCGTAAGTATACTTTGATAATTATGTTTCAGTTTGAAGAAATATGGTATAATAAACTTATGGGGTGTTCGTTCGCGCCTGATCTCCATAGAATGGAAATATGTCACAAAGTTTAACAAGATTTTTTTTTAATATAGATCCACAGAATATTGTGATAAGTGTTTCAGTATAAATAGGTATGGTATAATAAATTATGGCGTTTATCTATTTTATTTTTACTTTCATCATATTTTGCTTTGGTTTTGATACCCCCAATTTCAACCAAAATTTACAACCCTATCTTTTCATAACCCATCATACTTTCATAAATCAAAGTCCATTTTCTGTAGGCTGTTTTTAAACCCAGTCAACGACGGGTACTTTTGCTAGTATATATATATATATATATATATATATATATATATATATATATATATATATATATATATATATATATATGGAAACCTTTGTTAGTCTGCTCAGTATTTAAGATACTGGCGATTGGTCATCTGCATCTCAGTACAGACCAATCAGTCTTCTTTGCACCATGAGTAAGTTGCTTGAATCCATGATAAATAGAGAAGTTATCATTCACCTTCTCTAGATTTACTTACTTAGTAGCAAGCCATATTGTATTTGTCCTGCTCGATCTACAACTGATATACTCAAGATAATATCACACCTGATCAGCGAATCTATTGACAGGAGATTTCTTCTCATGACATATCAAAGTCATTTGATAGGTTTCGGAATAAAGGATTATTTCAGAAGATTTCCAGATAATATTTCCAGATACTAAATATCTGGAAATATTATCTGCACTATGAACTCTTTTCTCTCCGATAGGTTAATAGAGTTTCCTCCGACGCTCATAGTTTAAACGTTGGTACGCCTCAAGTATACACTTTGGGTTTAACTTTCTTACTGATCTTTATCAATGACCTTTCAAATTAAATTCTAAGATAATTAGTCGCCATTTACACAGACGACACAACAATCTACGGCAACGCTTCGAAGACCAGATCTAACCCTAACCCTAACCCTAACCAGCAACGACCAAAATCTCTGAATCTCTCTATTCCACGATCTTGAGCACATGCTGCAATGAGATAAGTTGCTGTTGTATTTTAATGCAGCCAACCCAAACTTCTATTTTTACATCACCAACGCTCTGATACCCACTTGTTCCTAACTAAAACGAATAGCTCTCATTTCGATGGAGCATATTGCTTCGAAAAGCTCATCGGAGTGACCTTCACTCCTGACTTAAAATGGAAGCTTAGATACAATTTTTTCTCAAGGTCGCAAGAAAAAAATGCCTGGAATCTTCTAGCGCTCCAGACTTAATTCTCTACGATTCTAAGAGCCAAATACGCCATGAGATGGAGTATTGTTGTCATATCTGGGTAGGAGCTGCGCAGAGCACTATTTCTTGCGTAAACAGGGTTAAAAACCGGTTTCGAAACCTAATAAGCGATGTTTATTTTTTGCTTTACTACCTCTTTTTTACTGATGAGACATTGCGAGTCCATCTCTTTTCAATCATTGATTTCATGGCTGATTCTCTCATGAGCTATAATGTATCTCTCCCCTCCTGCAAAATACCCACAACAGTTGATTACTGTTAATCGAGTACTGTTACCACATCTGGACAAGAGCTGCTCAGTGCGCCCTATCCAACCTTTATAGTATTCAAAACCGGCTTGGAATGCCCTTTTCTCTTTTCCTAAGAGAAGTTGCGAACCTGTCTCTGCTCTATCGTTATTTTCATGGCAAGTGCTCGACTGAACTTCAACGTATGATTTCCACTTGGCAAACTTTCATAAAAAACTCGACTAGCTACAACCACTATCAACAACTTCCCCCCCCACTCTCTATCTGTACCTAAATCTAAGCGCTAATTCTATGAACAAAAATTCTTTCCCATAACTTCCCGCGCGTGGAACACTCTTTCGCTGACCTGCTCCTGGTTTAATACAACATAATAGTCTTCAAATTAAATCTAAAATATTCTTATTGAGTTGTCTCCGTAAATAATCAAATTCTACCCAATTTACATCATCAAGGATTACTATATTACTATCTTTCATTCATTAACCCTGAGTAAATAAAAAATAAAAACAAAACAAATACTTATCTAGCTATAACCACTGTCAGCTTTCTATCTGCGCCTAAATCTAACCGTAAATTAAATGAGCAAAGTTTATTTCCCACTCTATATCGCGTGGAAGGGCTTCAGCTGACTACAACATTTTCAAGTCTAATATAAACAAGTCATTGTTGAACCGTCTTCTTAAATAATCAAATGCTAAATTTCCAACACACACACACACACACACACACATACACACATTTTTTGTAAATAGAGTACGATTATAAATATCTCCAGTATCAATTAATTATTATACACTGTGAAATTTACTGTATGAAAATCAAAGAGGGGAGATATAAACATATGAGAAACATTTGAAATCAAGTGTCCTCTTTATTTTATTTCAGATCATTTAAAACACTAGCAGCAAGTTTTCGACTATATTCAATCCAGGCCAAAGGTTTTCGGGAAATATCAGATATTTTCTAATTCATATATAAAACAAAACTAGGCAAACAAATAACTATGATTTAAACATCGGTAAAGATGCAGTATCTTTCCACCTTCACAAAAATCCTTTAAAATTACCACTATTATATGGTTTTGAGAGATCTGAAAACGAAAATAACAGGCAAAATCCCAGGAAACAAGTAGTTTTCAAGATAGGAAAAAATTATAGTTTTAAAAAGTTGGGGATCATTTTTCTAAATTAATTTAATATAAAATAAACACCCACTTTATAGACACCTTATTTGCAGGAGAGTCGGCTGTTATTTTTTTTAGGGTTAGTGCTTATTTGGTAATTGTGACCTGGTAGACCAACACAAAACCTACCCTAAAAAACTTGTTTTCCATAGGTTTCGGGGACGCTGAAAACTAATATCACATTTAAATTTCTGCAAATAAGTATTTTTCTGGGTCTTAAGCAATGCAGTTCTTTATGTTATAAGTGGTGGTGATTAAATTCCCGGAAAAATACTTATTTGCGGAAAATTTAAATGCGATATTCGTTTAAATCACACACGAAAACTTGTAGAAAACAAGTGTTTTAAGGTTCTTTTTATGTTAGTCTAAAGGTCACAATAAACACCACACCTTAAAAAATAACAGAATTCCCAAAAAGGGTGGCCATAAAATAGGTGTTCATTTTACGTTAAATTAATATTGAAAAGGAGTCCCCAATTTTTGAAAACTATAATTTCTTCATATCTTGGAAACTACTTGTTTCCTGAAATTTTGAACATTATGTTCGTTTTCGGCACCCTCGAAAATCTGTAATAGTGGTATTTTTAAAGGATTTTTTGGAAGGGTAGAAAGATACTGTACTTTTTACAGAAACATTTTATGGCTGTAAAAAGTGCCAAAAATAGGTCCTAAGTGATAGATGATCCCTTTGATGTGCCACCTTAAGGGAAAATATCGCATAGCCTACTACACAATTCAGATCATTACCTTTCCAATGAGTCTTCATTTGTTCAATTCTGATCAATAGTCGATGAGATTTGGAACTTATAAAATGGCCAACACACACATATATATATATATATTAATGTCGCAGGGGAGACAACCAAGTAAAAAAAAAACCTACGCAAAATTGATCCCAAAGCAGCAAAACTAAAGCTGGCTTTCCGTGATACTATGTATATAAATTTGTGCATATTTTATTTGTTTGAATATATAGATTCATTTTTAACAATTGTCATAAAATTTTAACCATAGAATAGTATTTTAATCTTCAAAAGGCCTGCAAATGCTCATCTAGTTTCGACCCATTGAAAAAAAAAAGATATGAGCATTTTAATATTCAATTTAGCTACGAGTATAAATATATCCATATAAATAGATATACCACTTTTTCGCAACTTTATAAGTTCGAAATTTCGTTGACTATTGATCAGAATTTAACAAATAAAGGCTCATTGGAAAGCTAATTGCCTGAATTGTATAGTAGGCTATGTGACATTTGCCCTTAATGTTGCACATTATTGTTTAAAAAATGAGGGACCACTTTTCTGTATTAATTTAACGTCAAATGAACAGCCACATTGTGGCCACCGTTTTAGGGGGGTCTGTTATTGTTTTTCGGGTGGTCTTTATCGTAGCCTTGTAGACCAACACAAAACCTATCTTATAAAACTTGTTTTCTATAGGTTTTCTGGTGTGCTGAAAAAGAGTGTGTCATTTAAATATTTCGCAAATAAGTATTTGGATATAAAGTGGGTGTTCATTTTACGTTAAATTAATATAGAAACGTGATCCCCAACTTTTAAAACTATAATTTTTTTTTCATATCTTGGAAACTATTCGTTTCCTGAGATTTTAACTGTTACGTTCGTTTTCAGCATCCTCGAAAACCTGCAAAGTGTTAATATTAAAGGATTTTTTTGTGAGTTGAAAGATGCTACACCTTTACCAATATTTCAATCATAGTCAGTTGTTTTCATGGTTTTGCATATGAATTACAAAATATCTGATACTTCTGGCCTTGATGGAGGGGAGAATAAAACTTGCTGCTATGGTTTCAAATGATCTGAAATAAAAACAAAGGGGACATGATTTAAATTATTTCTTATGTGTTATATGTTCCCCTCTTTTGTAAAATAAGGTACGATTATGAATATCCCCAGTCTCAAATAATCCTTACACGCTGTGGAATTGACTTTATGTATGAAAACCAAAGAGGGAGATATAACATATGGAATAATAATAATAATAATAAGGGGGGAAAACAGATTAGATATTTCCAATATATCAAATCTGCTTTTTTTTTTTTTTTTTTTTTTGCTCTGGTATCTTTCGACACATCGCATAACATTTTTCCCATATCATCCATATATATATATATATATATATATATATATATATATATATATATATATATATATATATATATATATATATATATATATATATATATATATATATATCATAGCCAAATTGAAAATGAAGATGCTCATATCTTTGGTTCATTGGAGCGAAACTACACGAACATTTGAAGGTTTTTTGGAGATTATAATACTATTCTATGGTTAAAATTTTATGACAATTGGTAAAAAAAAAAACAAAAAAAAACTATATTTTTAAACTAATAAAATATGCCAAAATTTGTCTACATTTGTATATATAGTGTCCTGGCAGACAAGCTTCAGTTTTGCTGCTTTGGGATGAATTTTGCTTTGAGTTTTTCTTTGCTTAATTATCTCCCCTCTGGTTTTGCCAGGCCACCAATAACCTCATGCATACCATAGTTATTCAGCAACCTTTTGTATTATCTATACGTGCAATCACGTTGACCATTCACCTTCACCAGATTTTGTTAGATAAACGAAGTTAAGCAACGCTGAGCCTGGTAATTACTAGATGGGCGACAATTTTGGGATTACTATGCGCTGAATGTAAGTGAAAGGTCAGATCATTGATGTTGTTTTCGAATGTGTGTAGTGGTGACGTACGCACAAATTAACAGCCTTATAAAAATATTATGTGGTTTGCCGAACTCCGTCGTCACGGCTGCAGCTGCAAAAGGATGATAGCGATCATATTTTCTTTCAATTTACAATTAATTGCTTTTGTCTATTGAACGAACGTATACTTTTATGATATACAAGCGATCACGTTAATGAGGAAGCTTCATCAGTGAATAAAATTTTATAATCAGGCAGAATAAAAATCAAAATGCATCCAACGTTCATTTAATTTATACAAATTTGATTTTCAGTCAAAATTCAAAGTGAAATTATATTTAACTTCATATTTTGCACTATTATTTTTTCAGGAAACGTCGACTGAGCCATCGTTGTAGACAGATATGGAATGACAAATAATATATATAAATGAATGCACCTAACTATTCCCAAAAGCAAAATATTTTGGATCATAGAGATGCAAGTACACTTCTCCAAGCAAGGGGACCAAACGAGATAATATTAAACTTGGAAGAAAACCTGCCAAATCTCAGATTTCGCTGTTTCAGCGGTTCACATGGTGATAATAAACGAGACGGACAATATAAGCACACAGTTGGAACTTGCCAGATTTCATGAATGATAACCTCTACTAAAACCAGAAAGCACGCTACGATAAAATATCTCTTAAGTGCATCGTTAAATAAAGCGTGTTCTTGTTTATACATCGCAGTCTTATTTGACCCTCGTCCTAATATGTAACACACAGGCAAAATTCATTCGACTCAATGGTTTAAATGTAATAAGAAAAAAAAAAATTAAGAAGAAACAAGAAGTTGTATGAGTCTTTTCTAATAAAATAAGAAAATAAACCAAATAGACATCGCGTAGAATTTCTTTCTTTTATAATTAATGCTTTTTTTCTGGTTGAAATTCAATTTTCTTGTTCATTGTGTTGGATTCTTTTGTAAAATAGAAAGTCGTATTCGTATTTTTTTAATTTTATCAATTTCCATTTGAAAAGTTCAGTTAATGAGAAGCAGGTTCTCCCGCTGGTACTAATATATATATATATATATATATATATATATATATATATGCTCTTAATATATGTATGCAGATGTATATATATATATATATATATATATATATATATATATATATATATATATATACATATATGTGTGTGTGTGTGTTTATAAATGTATATATGTAAATATGTCAATTATATATGCAATTACTTCAGACGCCACGGTAGAGTGGAATATATAACACTCAGTATACAACTTTATTTAAATCATATAAATAGGCTTGTATATCTATTCACTGGCTGTTAATTTAACCATATAGACATATATGTTATAAATAAATTAATAAACAAATAAATAAATAAAAAATTTAAAAAAGAGAAACAAATGAACTGATAAAAAAGCAAGAAATAAAATAAATAAAATTTGCAACAAAATAGACAGATAATGTAGTCGCCCTCAAAAACAAAAAAAAAAGAAGAAAAAACACAACGGTAAAACCCGAGATGGATGGCGTTTTAGGAATACTATTTGTATAGGAGGGTATGTATAATACATCAGGTGACCATTTGGGAATACCAGGTGCTGTATGTGCTCGACGCTTATCTGATTATTGTTATCAGTATTCGGAAAATCGAACATATACTTGGTGGGTTTTACGGCATGATTGGATGACAAACAACATCTGGTCCTCCTTAATGATTGCCCACTTTATATATATATATATATATATATATATATATATATATATATATATATAAAGCTGAACGCCTGTGTGGATATCTGGTCACGAATAGGCTCCTACATGGTTGACTATTATAGAAAACTGATCACATATAATGATAGAAGATGTATCGAGACACAGGAATAGGTATGTTTGATCTGGCATAATGATGATTCATTAAAATTGTGGGGTCTGCGTACGCGCCTGGTTCACAAAGTATGGAAATAAAAAAAATTAAAATAAAAAAAGAACTTTTACAAGTGTTTTTTATATAGATGTACATAAGAATACTTTGATAAGTATATTTTAACTTAAATAGGGCTGATATAATAAAATTGTGGGGTCTGCGTTCGCGCCTGGTCTCCACAGAATGGAAACAGGCACAACCTTTAATAAAGACTTTTCATATCTATCTGCGTAAGTATAATTTGATAATTATGTTTCACTTTGAAGAAATATGGTATAATAAAATTATGGGATGTTCGTTCGCACCTGAACTCCATAGAATGGAAATATGTCACAAAGTTTAACAAGGCTTTTTAATATACAGGGTGGTCAAAAAGTCAGGTAACATTTTAAAGAAAAACGATATTAGCAATACACGTATATTTAAGTACCATACATTGAAATATAAAATGAAACAAACATGAAATATGTTTATTTTGTTAATTGTCGTCCATTTCTCTCTATCAATCGCTGGAAGCGATTAACCACTGATTGTGTAACACGTGTAATCATGTCAGCTGATATCCGCGCAATCTCCTCTTCAATAAATAACTTTAAAGACGCTATTGTATCAGGCTTCTTGCCATAAACGCTATCCTTTACATAGCCCCAAAGCCAGAAATCAGGAGGGGTAAGATCCGGAGATCTGGCTGGCCATTCAACTGGGCCACGGCGACCAATCCATCGTTGTGGAAAAATTTCATCCAAGAAATAATATTAAACGAATAGAGATTAAAATGGATCATATTGTTTTTTCTACCTTTAACATGTTACCTGACTTTTTGACCACCCTGTAGATCCACAGAATATTGTGATAAGTGTTTCAGTGTGAATAGGTATGGCATAATAAATTATAGGGTTTATCTATTTTATTTTTACTTTCATCATATTTTGCTTTGGTTTTGATACCACCAAATTCGAAGCTATCTCTTTACAACCTTTGCTTTTCATAACCTATCATACTTTCATAAATCAGAGTCCATTTTCTGTAAGCTGTTTTTAACCTAGTAAACGACGGGTACTTTTGCTAGTATATATACATACATATATATATATATATATTGGAAATTTAGTAGCATTTGATTATTTAAGGAGACGGTCCAACAGGGACTGTTTATATTGGACTTGAAAACGTTGTAGTCAGCTGGAGAGCTTCCACGCAATACAGAGTTTGAAAGTAACTTTGTTCATTTAATTTTAATTTCTTTTCGTACCAGCCAGGATCAATGCCAGTTATACCAGTAATTTTACAGGAGCAGTTGTGTCAACATGATTTTAGTCGTACAACGAGTATGATTATATATATATATATATATATATATATATATATATATATAAAATCGTAAATATGTTACAACTGATAACAAAATCACAATAGCATCTAATATGTATATATATGTGCCCCTATAACCGTAACACATCTCTTAAACCTTGCTTTAACATGGGTGTATAAACTATTATACATCACGTCTCTAGATAGGGCGCTGATGTCAGTTTATAAGAAATGTTCAGTTAAATAGAAAGATAGTCACATAAATCATCAGAACGACCGTCTACCTGTGTATGATTGAGAAAAAGAGAGAGAAACAGATAGACAGAGTAAGAGAGAGAGAGAGAGAGAGAGAGAGAAACAGAGACAGAGAGGAGCAGATAGATAGATAGATAGATAGATAGATAGATGGATGGATAGATAGATAGATAGACACACAGACTAATAGATAGATAGATAGATGGATGGATAGATAGATAGATAGATAGACACACAGACTAATAGATAGATAGATAGATAACCAGCTAGATCGTTTATCACGTTTCCCTTAGCTACACTGTACACAAGAGCTGGAACTCTTTAGGAGCGGCGACATACGTATCTGTTTTCTTCAATTGCTAGGCAAAAAGTCAGCGAAGACCCATCGGTCGGAAGTCCCGGAGTTTAAACTTTTGCTTTTAGGTCACCTATAACCTTCAGATTGTCAGCTATATCCTTCCAATCAAACACTAACTTTGATATTTAACAAGACCACTTATCGGTATACTTAAAAATTCAAATGATTATTTGCTTTTGAATCTATCTAAGATACTGGGTTTCTGGAATGTATTCTGAGTGACTGTCCATTTTATCTTACTTGTTTTTGTTGGAATTTATCTCAGGTATCAAGCTTATTAAAAAGTACTCTAGGAATCAATGATTGATTTCAGATATTAAATTTATTATCAACTGTAATACCAAAGGAAATACTTGACAAACGAGAGTGTCTTAACGGAAAATTTCAAGAAAATATTTTATTTTCCAATACAGTATATATATATATATATATATATATATATATATATATATATATATATATATATATATATATGTATATATATATATATATATATATATATATATATATATATATATATATATACAGGTTGAACAGAAAGTCCTTGGACAATTTTTAGTTTTCAAATTAAATATTGTTAAAATCACTTTTCTCTTTTCGAATAAAGTAAGTATTTAGTCTAACTATTGATCTAATTATTTTCAACAAAAATATTAAAATAATTTTGTTTAAACTTTCAGAAAAATGAGCAAACGAGAGGCCATAATTCAGCTTCATTGCGCTGAAGGACAAACTCAGAGATTATTAAGCTCTTGAAAGTGGCTAAATTCACCGTGTACCATGTTATGAACAGATTTAAGGAACTTGGTACATCTGAAGACCGTTCTAGGAGTGGAAGACCTCGCACTGCTCGAACAAGGAAGGTGATTAAAGCTGTCCGAGAGAGGGTAAGGAGAAACCCGAAGAGATCTGCAAGACAAATGGCAAAATACATGAATGTGAGCGTGACCTCGATGAGAACCATCGTAAAAAACGATCTCCAGTTGTCCCCCTACAAGATGAGAAAGAGACAGTACCTCACACCTGTCCAAAAGCACACGGGACTTGAAAAAGCAAAGATTCTTCTTGGAGAACTGAAGGCTTGCACGGCAGAGCGAGAGATCGTTTTTTTCTGATGAAAAACTCTTCACAATTGAAGCGACTGTTAACAATCAGAACGACAGAGTTTACACAAAATCTTCAGCAGACATTGATGACTCCGTGAGAATAGTTTTCCCGCGACAAAAGCCATCTTCCCTCATGGTGTGGGCTGCAGTCTCCAAATCTTGGAAGTCGCCTCTGATTTTCGTGGAGCAGAGGGTAAAGATCAACACAGATCGCTACATTAACGATATTTTGGTTCCAGCATTTGAAGAGACGAATAAACACTTCAAAGATCAGCCTTTCACCTTCCAACAAAATGGAGCACCATCCCACACCTCCAGGAAAACTCAAGACTGGTGCCAACGTCATTTTCCAAGATTCTGGAGTAAGGAGATGTGGCCTTCTGCATCGCCTGATTTGAATCCCATGGATTTTTCGGTGTGGTCTTTGTTGGAGGCAAAGGTTTGTTCTGTTGCTCATCCAAGTGTTGATGCTTTGAAACATCTCTTCTGAGTGAATGGGCTAAAATACCCCAGGAAACGCTGCGTGCCTCGGTCGGTAACTTCAGACAGAGAATTGAACGTCTAATCGAAAGGAAGGGACATCACATTGAAAATAAATAATTTGAATTTATTCTTGGTTTCCTAACTTATAATTTTCATTCATGTTTAATTTATATTTTTGTAATTTTCTATTAATAAACCACTTTTGAATTGGTCCAAGGACTTTCTGTTCACCCTGTATATATATATATATGAGCTTATTTCTAAGCATATACCCTATTCATGTCAATGCATTTTATTTAACTGTTAATTCACTTTTTTTAAAAACTTTAACAGTCAATGCACCTTTTAACTAACTTTTCAAGTTTCCAGGTTCGAAGACTGTTTTCAAGAATTCCGGAGGCGTTTTAAGGAATCAAGTAGTGGCACAGTTATTAAAATCTGATGGAACTAAATCGGAACTATATACGGTGGATGAGGTAGCATTCTCATCGAAATACTCGATAGAAATCCTGCGAAACCCCCGGAGAATGTTCTTGTGAAATATGTTCTTCACCGTGATGTTTCCCTTTCTGCTTTAAAGCGTCCTTCGGTTTCCTTATAAACTCATCATAGTAAACTCATTTTCGTTGAATTTGAAGGTAAATCTCTGAAAACAGTTGTCATCAGTTTTGAGATCGACTGTTGAGATTTGAATTTGATGAGGATTAAAGATCCGCACAGGAGACATTGTTGTGAGTTTTTAGAACTCAGGGTAATACTGTTGAATCCAAGTTTCATCTCTGGTAACAATTCTTATTAGAAATTGCTCTTCGTCTGTTTTAATTTTGTTCAATAATGTTAAAGAGGAATCACTTCAAAGATTTTGCTGATTATTCGTGCTAGAAGCTTGCTTAATCCCAAGCTATCATGAATAATTGAATTTGCTGACTTATACAAAATCTCTGGAAATGTGGTTATCTGATTGACATTATTCCGCCGATCTTCTACAATTCAATTTTGAGTAGCTTCGATTTTTTCGTCATCTTTTGAAATTTCAGCTTTTCTTGAGCGAGAGTCACCTTTCAAAACTTTTCTCCTTTCTTCCACCTGAATCTCAGCTACTCTTTTCCAAAATCTCAAAGAAACGGTGTTACTCTCCATTCGGTTTTTACTAAAAATTTCATATTCGACTTATTTCAAAACAGTTGTTTTCTATAATAAAAAAATATAACACCAGAGCTTCCTATCTAGATAATCATAAATGTATGTTACGAAGAATCTAAGCCACCACTAACTTACATGAACTCAGTATTAGAAAAATGAACGAATATATAAACTAAACCTTTTTAAGTCTATGTTTATTGGTCTGTGTCTGAGTTCAGACGGAATCGGGGTAACACAGGCGTTGTTGTCTGATTTGGCTGCAATCGGAGAGCAAATATCTTTCGTTTATTCTGTTATATTTTTCGATTAATTGGCTTAACTGCAGTGATTGGATTTTAACAGTCGTTAGCTATTCCACATTTATATTCCGTGACCTGTAGGTTTCTATCAAACCAATCAAAGATCGATCAGTATTGGTCTCTCATTAATATTATGAAAAGTTCTTGAATGAGCTTCAATATTTTGTTTCCTTTTCTAAACCTTTCACAACAACTCGTTTTGCTTCCGTTAAGAAGTTGATTTTCTTCATGTGTGTGTCTGCAGAGAAATGTAATTTTGGAATTTTCACGGACAGAGATTTTTCCAAGAACTTCCCATTAAAGAAAATATTGCTACAAAATTTCCTTATTTTTAAGTTAAAATCCAATGCTTCATAAAGCGTCCTCTTAGTTATCAGATTAAATTTATTTCATTATCATCGATTGATTTTTTGTTTTGACCAGCAAAGGGCGCCCGACCTTGCCGGGTCATAAAATACGCTTAAATATATTCTTATTCATGCAGATTTCGTATTTATTATTACAGAGCAAATTCTCTATTGAATATGTTGTACCTAGTATATATAAGAGTGATTTCAAAAATAAAAAATAAATCAAAAAAGCTTCAACCAGAACTTGCTCCCATACTTACGAAACTGTTTAAGCGCTGCCTTAAGGAGAAGTGCTTCCGACTCCCTGGAAGACCTCATCAGTTTGCCCTGTATTTAAGAATTCAGGTGATAAGCCATCTCTCTCTCACTACAGACCAATAAGTCTCCTGTATGTTATGAGTAAGTTGCTGGAATCCATATTAAATAGAGAAATAGTCAACCACCTCAGCAGAAACAACCTTCTTAGTGACACACAATATGGTTTCCGCTCTGCAAGATCTACCGCAGATGTGCTGGCGGTTATATCTCATAGGATTAGTGAATCTCTTGACAAAGGATTCCTTTCTAGGGCAATTGCTCTTGACATATCAAAAGCCTTCGACAAGGTATAGCATAAGGGTCTACCTCACAAGATTTCCAGCTACGGTATAACTAAAATGTTTTCTCAATCATTAAATTATTTCTCTCCGATAGGCTCATAAGAGTAATGGTCGATGGACAAAAATCAGAGGCCTGCAGTATTAATGCTGGAGTCCCTCAGGGGTCAATCCTGGGCCCAACTCTCTTCCTGATCTACGTCAATGACCTCCCTAAACACATACTTAAATCATTCGTTGACATCTATGCTGATGACACGACAATCTACGGCAACACATCAAAGGCTGTAAATGACAAAGTTCTCTCTGATTCTCTTTCCTCTGATCTCGAGCGCGTGGTTCAGTGGGGGAAGACATGGCTGGTTACCTTTGATGCATCTAAAACCAAACTCCTATCCTTACATCATCAACGCTCTGATCGCCATCTGGCATCAATTGAAATGGATGGCTCTCGTCTGGGAGAGGCCCCGTGTTTTGACAAGCTTCTGGGTTTGACCTTTACTCCTGATCTGAAATTGAACACGTACATCAAATCTGTTGCCAAGGTCGCTGGAAAGATGGTGGGATCCCTCTACCGCTTCAGAAGATATCTCACTACTGATGCAATTCTCTATCTATATAAAAGTCAAGTACGTCCAAGGATGGAATAGTGCTGCCATATCTGGGTAGGAGCTGCTAAAAACAGCCTATCCTGCCTTGACAGAGTACTAAATAGACTTCGTGGCTTGGTGGGGGATGCCATTTTCTCTACCCTGCAACCTCTCTCCCACAGAAGAGACGTTGCGAGCCTATCCTTGTTTTATCGTTATTTCCATGGCAGGTGCTCGTCTGAACTCCAATCTCTGGTCCCCCCACGCCAATCTTACACGAAAAACACCTGTCTAGCTTAATCCACTGTGAAAAATTTCCCCCACTCTTTATCTGTGCATAAATCTAAACGTGGATTCCATGAACAAAGCTTCTGTGGAACTGTGTTCCGTCTGCCTGCTTCCCACCTGACCACAACTTGGATGTGTTCAAGTCCAACGTTAACAAATTCCTAATGGACCGCCCCCTTAAGTAAACACTTCATCAAATCTCCACACTAACGTAATGTACTTGCAATAGCCATTATCCCTGAGTGGCTTCCGGGCCTTGATATTTGGTGACCACTGTGTAAAAAAAAATGTTCGTGTAGTTTCGTCCCATTGAACCAAAGATATGAGCATCTTCAATTTCAATTTGGTTATGATATATATATATATATATATATATATATATATATATATAAGTAGGTTGTAGTTTGCTTGAAGCATTGTTGAAGAAAATTATAAGATAAAATTAAAAGCCAAGAACAATGCGAGATTTTTTTTATATAGAGTAAAATTAAATGCAAACAAAAGAAATAAATTTCTTTTTTTTTGTTGTTTGTTTTTTCTTTTTCACACAAATTTTAACTCTAAACAACAGTAATTTTTTTTTTCTGTTGTATTCAATGGTGTTGTAAATCTCAATATATTTCAGACTTATTAGTCCATTTTCAAGAGAAGACAGCGGAAGAGTGTTCAAAATTGGAAAAGTAGCCGCAGAGTTTGCCACGTGGCAACAGTATTCCATCCTTGGACGTACCTGGCTCTTATATAGATAGAGAATAGCATCAGCAGTGAGATATCTACCGGATACATAGAAAGATCCCACCATTTTTCCAGTTGCCTTGGCAACAGATTTGATGTACGTGTTCCATTAAAGATCAGGAGTAATGGTCAAGCCAAGAAGCTTGTCAAAACTTGAGGCCTCCTGAAGACGAGAGCCATTCATTTCAATTGATGCCAGATGGGGATCAGAATGTTGATGATGTAAAGAGAGAAGCTTGGTTTTAGATGCATTAAAAGTAACTAGCCACTCCTTACCCATTGTACTACGTGCTCAAGATCAGAGGAGAGAGAATTGGAGAGAACTTGGTCGTTTACTGTCTTAGATGTGCTACCATAAATGGTAGTGTCGTCAGCATAGATGTCTAAAAATGATGTAAGGATGTGATTTGGAAGATCATTAATGTAGATCAGGAAAAGAGTTGGACCCAGGATGGATCCCTGAGGGACACCGGCATTAATACTGTGAGCTTCTGATTTTTGCCCCTCAACTACTACTCTTATGAACCTATCAGAAAGAAATGATTTAATAATTAAGAAGACATTTCCAGCAATACCATAGCTAGAGATCTTATGAAGTAAACCTTTATGCCAACCCTATCAAAGGCCTTAGATATGTCAAGAGCAATTGCTCTAGAAAGGTTGCCTCCGTCGAGAGATTTGCTAATCGTATGAGATATAACTGTAAGCACATCTGCTGTAGATCTAGCAGAACGGAAACCATATTGAGTGTCACTAAGAAGGTTGTTTTTGTTGAGATGGTTGATTACTTCTGTATTTAACACAGATTCCAGCAACTTACTCATGACGCACAGGAGACTTATTGGCCTGTACTGAGAGGGGGATGAGCGATCACCTGAATTCTTAAATACAGGGCATACTGATGAAATTTTCCAGGGTGATGGGAAACTATTCTCCTTAAGACAACGTTTAAACAGTTTTGTAAGTATGGGCGCTAGTTCAGGTTAAGTTTTTTGAGTACTATAATTGGAATACCGTCAGTGCCAGTTGCTTTACTGGAATCAAGGTTTTTGATTAGCTTGGCAACATCACGTACAGATATACGTATATCACATAGCGTGTTTTCTGATACATGAAGAAAATATTGGGGGTTGGCAGCCTTGATCGCAAAGGGTAGAATTAGCTGCAAAGTTCTTGACAAAGAGTTTGGCTTTGTCTGATGCTGACGAGATTACCTCAGGTCCATTGATAATAGTTGGGATGGAGCACACGCTTCTGTTCATGATTCTGTTTGCTATTTGCCAAAACTGGTGGGAACCAAGCCGCTGCTCAGCTACTTTGGACTTAACAGATTGAGCATACAACTCTCTTGCATTCTTTATTACTTTCTTACAATGGTTGCTGGCAGTCCTGAAAGCGGCTTTAGTTTTCATACATCTATTACGTTGGAAACAGTGGAAAAAGTGATTTCTGGTCGCAATGGCAGAAGCACATTCTGGAGAGAACCATGGCTGGCTGTTAGGTTTTTACTGAAACTTTTTCGAGGGTATGAAACGGTCAATACCTACAATTAATCATTCCGTCAGGTCTACTACTATAGAGGACACATCCTTTTTAAATATGGAATGCAGAGGTAGATCAGATATAAATGTACGGAAGCTATCCCAGTCAGCCTTAGTGTATCGATATACTGTACGATGGAGAGGTACGTCTGGGGACTTATTACATTTCATTTTTATCTTAATTGATACAACAGAGTGGTCGGAAGATCCAAGAGGCGACAGAACAGAAACGGAACATAGTTCAGGGCAAGTTGTGAGAAAAAGGTCTAGTAGGCTCGCATACTGGCCGTCATTGTCGGGCACACGGGTGGGTTCCTGAACAATCTTAGTGAGGTCATAGGCAATGGAGAAATCATGAAAGAACCTCCCCTCATCATCGGTCTTGTTAGAGTGGGTCAACCATTCGACGTTGTGAACATTGAAGTCACCACATACGTGAATGTTAGCTGAAGGATAAGCAGATAGGACTTGGTCAATTTTCTCAGATATGCTTTGAAAGATAGTAACTTCGCTGTTATGGGGGCGATAGAGAGTAAATATAAATGCCGTAGTGTGAGCTAAAGCAACCCGGAAGCACATATAGGGTATGTTAGGATCTTCCTTGGAGATGTCCCTACCACATGGAAAGTTATCCCTAATATAGGCACATATTTCATGCCCATGGCGATCTTGGGGGTCAGATTTAGAAGTTAAGTTAGAGTATCCTTTAATTGCGAACTCTTCTAGGGAAATAGCCTGTCCAATGCCAGTTTCACTTAAAAATAAAAGGTCTGGTTTAGTCTCCTGTAATTGGGTTTCAACCTCTGGAAGGAAAGAACGTAGACCCCTGATGTTGGAGAAGAAGACATGGTAGTAGGGGTCTACGTTGGAAGTTGGAGAACCGGGTTTAATCGTGTATTTTTTCTTGAAACTTGTCATGATGAATTTTTGGAATTTGTGGACTACGTCGTCAGATTTACTTAGAGCAGGACAGAGAGGGGAAACTAAGAGAGAAAAAGAAACGAAGATTTTTTATTTTATTTTTTATTTGTAGCTAATGATAAGGTAAAGCCGTAACAATTACCCACTAGTATGGCATCGAGAGGCCCCACCAGAAGCTACTGCATGGTCCTGAATCCATTCACCAAATGGTAATACAGCAGCCCCAGTACTTTGCACCTGCTGATAGGACAGCCTCCTTAGTGGTTTATCCAAGGTTCGGGTCCCTGACTATCAGGCGGATAACGTCAGCCCAGACAAAACGTTTACCTCCAGCACCCTTACTAGTGACATGGCTACAAGGATAGACATAGAAACAGAAAATTTCCGCCATCTCTGCCAACTGTTCGCGCAAAATACTGCCAACCTAGAAAACAGCTTTTTCTTCTCCCTTTGTCAGAAAAATCACTCATTTTAAAAATGAGGACTGAGGGACAAATAAGAAGAAGCGAGAGTAACAGGAGCCGCCGATAACACATCCACAATGCGTTTTCTACTCTCCATTAAAAAAAAACAAACTATTAAGTATTCTACTTAATAAAAGTCCAACAGACGTGTTTAAGGGAAAGTATGGTGATAGATTCCACTCTCACGAACTAAGAATGAGTACAAATTCGTAATCTATTTTTGCAATCAACTTGGTAGATAAATAAACATTTATGGACGAGAAAAAAGCTAGCATTTAATAAAACAGAAATACATAAATTAAATACTAAAATAAAATGGAGTTATTAATATTTTAATCTAAAAATAAAAAGTATGATTAAAATTGAAATCACTTATCTCAACAAAAACACGTCCGTCTCCAAAATGTAAACTGAAATGAGGAATTTAAGTTAACAGCGTTGATAAAGATTTAAAAAAAAATAACCGTTAAAATGAAAAGCGTGATTTTATTCTTAACTTTAGCTAGTCACATTTTAAGAAACTTAAGATATAAAAGAAAAGCGGATGGAGGAGGTTCTTCCGAAAGTTAGTTGGTGACGTTATAAGGAATTGCGAGATAAGATGGAAGCCAGCGTAATTAAGGAGTGTAGACTGAAAAGGATAATATAATGGATTGAGTATACAATATTTAAGATCAACTCGGAAGATAAATAAACATTTATGGACGAGAAAAAAGCTAGCATTTAATAAAACAGAAATACATAAATTAAATACTGAAATAAAATGGAGTTATTAATATTTGAATCTAAAAATAAAAAGTATGATTAAAATTGAAATCACTTATCTCAACAAAAACACGTCCGTCTCCAAAATGTAATGTTAAAATCCGAGGGAGAAATCATCACTTCAAACCATGACCGAAGCATGAAATAAATAAAAAAAAATTAAAACTAGATAATTATTTTTCGGTTTCATTTAAATTAATTTGTTATTGACCCATTAAAGTTGCTTTATTTAAAAAAAATTTTTAATTCAAATTATTTATTTGTTCGGAAAAAAATATATATTTTATAAAATCCAATGTTGCTTTCATTACAAAATTGTTTTATTAAAATTATATTTTCTTACACAAACTTTTCAATAAATGTTTTTACAACTATATTTTCATAAATTTTTATACAGTAAATGTTTTGGTTTTCAAATGGCGTTCGCCCAGTTTAGACAATGTCATTTTAATTTTCTGTTTTTAATAATTTTTCATTTTTTGTTTTTAATAATAAAAATATATATACGTTTCATGAAAAACATTCCAGTTTTCATTAATTAAATCGAAACATTTTTAATTAAATAATTACGGATATATGTTTTCTTTCACTTTCTTTATTTACTTTTTTTCATAGTTCTTTCCGGAAGTAATTAATATCTACTTTCATTTTTTGTTATTTATTTCTAACTTCGGTCACAGTTCAAAACACTGATTTATCCCTCGGACTCCAACGACAGGTGCATGAAAAAAAAAACAATAGTATCTCCATCTTCGGCAATAAACTGTAGAAGTACAGTCTCTGGCATTATTAAATAAACAAAAAAAAATGATCTTTACAGTGAAATTATTTTTTTCATTTATGCGCCACAAGCACATAACTTAATTATATTTTTAGTTATTTTTTAAGTAATGTACAGTGTAATCAAAAAATAATTTAACAAAATCTTCAAATTCATCAAAAACGCCCGATAGAACATAAACAAAAAAAATGCACATTTTTACGTGAAATTAATTTTTTTTATTTACATATGACTTGTTGCACGTAACTTAAAACTTAGCTATATTTTGTTAATTTTTTTTTAAAGTAACGTAACTGTACAGTCTAATAATAAAAAAATAATTTAACAAAATGTTAGATAGAAACTCCGCGAATTAAGGACTATCCACTTATTAAATGTTTCCTTTTCAGATTAAGTTTGTTTTTAACTCTTTTTCAAAGTGTTTTTAACATGTTTTATTAACTGTTTGCTCTTATATATATACATACATATATATATATATATACATATATATATATACATATATATATATACATATATATATATGCATATATATACATATATATTCAAACACACACACACACACACACACACACACACACACATATATATATATATATATATATATATATATATATATATATATATATATATACAAACCATCGTACCTAAATGCGTGGATTCATCTAAAAACAAACACGCAAATAAACGTGGAAATGCGTAACGGAGACTTGACTTGTGAAGCAAAAGGATGCAAATTGTTTGTATGTGTGCTTGTATACAAAGAAAGCTTGCGCTGTGAACTGATATAGCGCATGCGTTATCGGCCCAAACAAGGTTAAGTCAAGGACGTGGACGTAGCCAGCCTTGCTTTTTGTGCTTTTGAAATACTCCTACTCAGAGAAGTCGACAGCCATTTTTTTCCTAATTTAAAACGCCAGTATGCCAGCTAGGTATAGACAGATGGGCATTTGCATTGTCGTAAATAATTTGCCTACTAATGGGGAAATTTTATACTGCTAGCTAATCGATATTTACAATAACGCCTCCAAGTTTATCAACCTATATGAGAATTTTGCAGGGTTGGATTCGTTTCGTTTTGTACAGTTTCATTCAAAATATTTACTAACTTATTAAAAATCTCTCTTTCATGCTTTGATTCTGTCTTTTTCACGAGTTACTTCTCTTTTCGCGACAGTAGTCGCTAAAGCGACGATGTTGCTATAGAAACCAGTCATAAAAAGCGTCGCTTACCTTCTTACATATTTTTACGATTTTGCACACCAGAAAATGCATCACACCTTTGTTTTACTGAACGAAAATTGAAAATTGTTTTTACAATATAGATGAGAAGGTGATCTATAAACTGTAATAATTGTTTGAAATTTGGTTGATAAATGAGTGAGTGGTGAAGCTTTAAAGCAGTTCTTAATGATTAAAACAGCCGCTTAACCATATATTCAAACATTAAAAAAGAAAAAACTATGAAAATTGAAAATAATTTGGGAAAACTAAAAATTGCATTATTAATCTGGTTGAATGATTTAACAAAGTAATCATATAAAAAAAATTCATCAATCAATCAAAATATTTAAATTTCACATCGTAAGAACATTTAATGAGCCTTAATTGCAAATGTTAGGTTTCCCTAATTATAATGAAAAACGAACGAAATGAAACGAAGCTTTATTAAAAAAAAGGAACGAACGAAACATTATATTTTGTAAAATTTATAATACGGAAGTTTGAACACCCCTTAGTACTTCCTGGCTAGATTTACAGCTCAGACTGAAGAAGTATTAGAAAACATTTTTTTAGGAGACGGGTGGGCGCAGTGTCGTGTTTGGGACTGGTGAAGAT